>NC_039367.1:21773674-21859493 GCF_003573695.1 Papaver somniferum | reverse complement strand
AAAAAAAAAAAAAAAGGAAAAAAAAAAAAAGAAAAAGAAAAAGAGACCAGACCATTAGACCAACTGGAAAAGTCGACCACTGGAACCCTTGTATATGCCAGTTGTGTTGACCTAGAGTTAGGATTATCGACCACTGGTACCCTTGTATATGCCAGTGTGCTGATATTAGTCAGACCAGTATCTCAGTCCATTAGGATAGGTTCATTTTGGCGGAGGACTTCATACAGATATGAGAAACACCGTTCACCTAGTAAACATCAAAACCATATATGTTTTTCTATATCCATCTTCTTGATCTATCCATGTGATTAGTTTTGACTCCGGATATTGATGTCCATAGTGCGACTATCTGAGTAGAGCTCTGTCACTTCATATGAATTTTAGTATGCTTGAGTGCAAACTCGTGTACAACAATTGGAATTTCACATCAGGGTACTTCCTCCTGTAGTCAATAAGTATGCAAACCAAGGAGATTCTTTAGTACCTTCCAAGGTTCTGCGTAGATAGCTAGGGTCTGGAGTAACGGTTTTGTGGGTACACCTCTGGTAAACCCTCCGGAGACAACACTCCGCCGCTAGGGCCACCTAACGGTTTAACGGCTTGCTGCACGTGCTAAGTGTAGTCATTTTTATTTTGTAGTTTTGATTTGCTCGAGGACTAGCAAATAATAAGTTTGGGGGTGTTGATAGACGCATTTATGTGTATAATATGTCTCAATTGTATGTATTGTTAGTGCTCGATTTTGTATTTATTTTGTTATTTTATGTCTTTGTAGGTATTTATAGAGAAATAAGCTCTTGCATCAAAAATTGGCTCGAAAAGTGGTGTTTTACACCCCGGGATAAAGTACTAAAGTCACCCCAGAAATGCACCGGAAGCACCCCAAAAATGTGCCGGAGAAAAACCCCAGAAAAATTACTATTTATGCCCAAAAATTACTATTTGCACCCCATAAGGCAAGTGCTAAAGGGAAACCCGTACAGGATTAGGGGGAGGACATCTTCTTCTCAAATTCAAAACCAATTTTGGCGGGTAAACATTTCACTTCACTGGAAGAATTTCGATCGAATGTTTGGAGGAGTTTTTGTGTGATTCAATCGCTGAAACTTCATGGGTAGTTGTGATATGTCCTAACAAAGCTAGTATGGGTGTTTGTTTCGATCAAATTTGGTTGGATAACTTGGTTTAATCCAAACAGGGAGTTGGAGGAAAAACATGAGCTTGCACGAGTTGTGAGGAATTTAAACGTGTACTGCACGTGTTTGGAAGAGTTGATCGATATTCTGGAGCGTGAAGAAGGTATAGAAGGAAAGAAATACAGCTGCAGACGCGTAGGAAAACGATTTTTGGAAACAATATATTTTCGAGAATAAAAGAAATAATGGGATTAAATAAAGAGATTTTGGGAGATTCAATGTCGCAATGATGTATAAATAGGTTCCTAGGATCACATAGAAGGGGAGGGGAGAGTTTGGGGTCGAGAGGAGAGCTCAGGAAGCGTGAATCAAGAGTTTTCAGAACTCTGTTGCTGCTGCTCGTGAAGAACAAGGAAACAGCGGCGGTTTCTTCATCCATCGTAACGGTTTCTTCAAATGCTTGTCACAGTTTCTTCAACTGGTTTGCAACATTTATATTCATTGTAACAGTTTCTTCAACTACTTTGCAACATTTATCTTCATTGTAACAGTTTCTTTATCCTTATCTGCAACATTTATCTTCATATTTGTAACGGTTATCTTCATCATAAAAGTTGAGAGTTGAAACAGTCGGTCTGCAACGCGCATGTGCTGTTGCAGATTTCCTGTTTCACTATTTTCTCTTCTTGTAAACACTTTTTGAGCCATGAATACATATTTTGAGTGTGTTTCCAACATGATGAGCTAAACCCAATCTTCCGGGGCGATGGAGGAAGCCATTCTTCCAAAAGTTGTGTGGTAAAATTTATTTATGCAATTCTTTTATGATTATTTGCACCAAATAAAAATTGAGTAATGATTTTTATTAATTAGTTGTGTTTTCTCTTGATGAAGTATGCTTAGTTTAGGGCTTTTGATACTTCATTCTTGCGATTAACAATTGATGTTTTGAAAATCTAATTTAGGCAATGATTAGAATCACAATTGGAGTTATATTGTCTAGAATTGCATGATAGAAATTAACATTAAATTACATGAATTTTGGTGAATGGTGAAATCCTGAACCCCGGTCTCTCTAATATAATCAGTTTTAATTTGATTTATTTTCTTTAGTTTTAAAATTTAAATCTAAAAGCACAACCTTCACAAGTCTTGAACGAACTCTATTATTTATTACTACAACAACTTGAAAACACATCATGTATTAGTTGGTCAGTTGTTGACTGATTTAGACTGTGAGTCTAGTTTTGTTGAATCGAGCATAAGTGGTGAATGCTCAACGATTCATGGATTGAACACGTAGTACTCTGAGATGTTAATGAATTACTGACTAGAGCGACTGAGCAAGTATTGCTCAACTCGACGAATTGCCGAATATTGAGAGTTTGTCGAGCAACTGCAAGTATTGCTCAATTCGACGAATTTCCGAATATCGAGAGTTTGTTAAGCAACTGAGCAAGTATTACTCAATTCGACGAATTCGATAATTTTGGTGTGCAACTGAGCAAGTGTTGCTCAATTCAACAAAATACTCAATATTGGTAATTTGACGTGCAATTGAAAAAGTGTTGCTCAATTCGACAAACTACTGATGAATTACCGAATATTGATGGTTGGATCAATATTCGAGCAACTGAGCAAGTATTGCTCAATTTAATTACCAAATATTATTAATTTGGATGTTGATTGCTGAATCAACATAATTTTGTGTTTGAACTTGCTCAGAATGGTGATTCGTGGAGCGTTTGTTCGAAACCCTAATTTTTGATCAATCCTTCAACAATTGGTGAATTGCTGAAAATTGGTCATGGGTAAAGACGGACCGACCACATGGGATGATGAGCATCCATGTGATGCCCAGTGATCGAGTGAGCACGCACCAGGGTTCTCAGTTTGAGAGTTGGTGAAAGAACGATGATTAAATGCAGGTTTCATCATTTATTGAAATATTGCTGGATTCAGCATTAGGTGATAAAACCTAGGTATGAGAGATGAGGACCGACCAAGGGAGAATGGTACCGGATCTTGGTGGTCACGGGACCAGTTGTTGGTCATTTGGAGAATCCCCAAGTTGGTTTGAGAGAGTTCGGGCCCAGTATGAGCAATTGAGCAAATTAGGTCAGAATTATAAAAATCTGTGAGACCGGCTTTGTGCAAGACCTAGGAATGACTCTGGTCGGTCATGAAGGCATGCACATGTTGCCGTGGTGTCCGTGTTTCCATACTGAGAGTTTCATTATTTTCTGATGCGCGTTCGAGCAACGTAGTGAATTTTTAGAAGAGTTTCATCTTGACTGAGAATTCTCGATTTTTGTTGGAATGAGCATGTATGCTCAATTCATCAATATTTTGAGAATATTAAAATAAAAGTGTTTTAATATTTAAAATTTCCGTGAGAGGCTAGCCAGTCATGTGATTATGTTGGCTTTTGGTTTTTCGTGATTTGAGCAATATTCGAGAAAATATGGAGAAATCATGAATTTTGCTCAAACCCCAGGAGTTTCATGAATTAAGGAAAATAATAATTATCAAAGATTAGGGATTGCAAGGTGTGGGACCGGCCATGGATAGGTTTCCCGGTCCCGCACACCTTTCCTTATTTTATTATTTTTCATGAATCCTTGAAGTTATGGAGAATCCTCGAAGTTATGCAGAATCCACGAGTTTTTGTTAAAACGGGGGAGTTTCATGAGATTAGGGAATAATAATTATAAAAAGCTAAGGATTGTGAGGTGTGGGACCGGCCACGGCTTAGGCATGGCCGGCTGGTTAGGTTGCCCGGTCCTGCACACAACTCTCCTTATTTTATAATATTATTTCGTGAATCCACCAAGTTATGGAGAATTCACGAGTTTTGCAAAAACAAAGAAAGTTGCTAAAACCAAGGAGTTTTCGTGAGTTCACGAAATAACAAAAAATAAGGAAAATAATGGGAGAGGCACGGACCCACCATGGCTAGGGCACGGCTGGCCGGCCGACCGGCTGGTGGGCTCGGCCTTGGGCGCTTCTTATTATTTTATTAATATTCATTGTTTTCTCCTGTTTTGCGAAGGATTCCTCATTATTTCATATTTTTGCACACTCGTTCGTGCATACGGGTGCTCAGTCGTGCATCATTGTCGAGTACACTGGCACCGTTTTTGTGGGGATTACTCAGTGATGGTCCAGATGCCCGGTTGTTGGGTATTTATTACTGATTTATAAAATTCAATGGAGAATAATTAATGAAACTGAGTAATAAGATGAGTAGTTATTTATTATCAATCCATAAAATCAGCAGCGGATTGGACTATGGATTCAGAATAATAAAATGATAATTTCATCACCATCTCATGGAATCGCAGATTTGACCATAAAATCGGAGTAATGAAATGAGAGGTGATATTACCATTCCATGGGACCGTGGTGATTCGACCATGAAATCGGAGTAATATCTATTACCATTTCATGAGATCAGCCGTGGATTCGATCATGAAATCGGAGTAATAAAATAAGTGGTGATATTACCATTTCATGAGATCAGCCGTGGATTCGACCATGAAATCGGAGTAACATCTATTACCATTTCATGAGATCAGGCGTGGATTCGATCATGAAATCGGAGTAATACATTTATCTATTACCATTTCGATCATAAAATAGGAGTAATGAGATAAGATAGATTATTTTCTAGGAATTCAGTGGTGAATATGACTTAGAATTTAATCTCTTTCGTATATTCAGTAAATCAGCGAGTGTTGCTAATGTCCCGAAGACGTTTTTCCCTCTCAACATTTCATGTATGGAGGACCACCTGAGTCTATACACGGGTCTCTCTACATAGTCAGGAACAGTGAGTATCACCGTCCTGAAGACGTTATTGCTCTCAATCTTACGGAGAACCGCCCAATTGTTCTTCTATGTAGAGGCGAATTCCTCTATGTAGTCAGGGAACAGTGAGTGTCATCGGCATCCTGAAGGCGTTAATCTCTCAATCTTACGGAGAACCGCCCAATTACGTTATTCTACATAGAGTCTATGATGAAATGCCCGGTGCCGCCCTTTAACCTACGTTTCAATAGTCATCTGAGGGAAAGCTCCTCGGAAAAACGCTCCGGAGAGGCATTTCGAGCGACATATGCATCATACTTCGTAAAACACGAATCGTCACATGGATCCCTGAAGCCGTGTCAGAAACATGGTATCATGATTTTACAGTTTTGACTTTTGTTGAAAATCCACCATCTACAATGTCGAACCAGGGCCTTCTAAATTTCCAAAGATCTTAAAACACAAGCCTTTATTTCACTAATCTCCTTTCTTACTTCCTTCAACTCATCAAGAATATCAGAAAACTTCTGAGAGTTAGAAGGGACAGCTCTTGGCTTTCTTGTTTCCTCCTCTTTCTTTTCAGGGAATGAGTTACTGGAGATTTCTCTTTTTCCTTGATTGATGGCTTAACAATCGTATTGACATCTTTTCCATTCAAAGACACGATTCTTAGAGAACAGTTATAAACAACTGGTTTTTTGTGAGTGGAATTCACAATCTCATCAAGCAGTCTTAAGATATAAAAGATATCAGAGAGGAAAAAGGAATGTAGGGTCCGCAACCTTTAGACATGTTCGTGGACGCCCAACTCTAAACCCTATAAAGAGTAGAATTGTCGATAATAACCCTTTCTTTTATTTTGATAGACAAACAACTAAGAAAAGAAGAAGAAAAACTTTTCCTAAAGCCTGATTAGTACACAACCTTATTTCTTTTGATCAGGCACATGAGACAAGATTTACCTAACAACACAATCAATTTGTGTTGTGGTGAAAAACAATTTTTCCACCATTTTCCTCTAGAGAGGAATCCTCAGATTTCTGTCTATCAAAGCGATTTGACCATACTTTCTTTTCTAATGGTCTTATTTTGTCTTTGGAAACCAACTTCTTAGACGAAGATAAAATCCTACATACCTCAGCAGTCTTCTGAGCAAGTTTAAGCTTTCTTGCCAATCGATTTGCTCTTCGTTGAAGTTTGTTGGCGTGCCTCACTTGATGTTTGTACTTGTAACATATTGATAGTTCATGACCATTCTGAGAACAAAACGAGCACGTCAAACTTGGATAGTATTCAGGCATGTGTGGTGTGAATGCAGTTAGACACATAGTAGGTCCTGAAACATTACAACCAGAGTTTCCAAAGGATGGGTCAATTGATTCTTCCAGCTTGATTGGATTCTCCTCTTCACCGAAACCATCAAGGTTGATATATGTATTGCCATAATTATCAAGATCAATGTTTTCACATAGACGACACTTGAAATCATGTCTTCATCAGAATCATAGATCTCAGACATCTCATCAAGTGTTACAACGAGACCTTTGTTCCCAGTGTATTTTCTACGATGTGGGCACTCGTTTGCAAAATGACCAAAACCTTTACACTTAAAGCATTGTGTCATGTCCTCGTCATCATCCCTGTTTTTAAGAGGAACGTGATTGTGAGGTTTATCTGATGACCTAGGTTTGTCTCTTGAAGACCGTTTACTTCTCTTCAATAGAAGATCCCTAAACTGTCTTGTGATCAAGGATACTGATTTGTAAAGATCTTCATCTGAAAAATCATCCTCAGACCGATCATCCTCAGAGACATAAACACTTTTACCTTTATCAATTTTATTCTTCTGTGCTTTAAAGGCAACATCCTTTCCGATTTTGGATGTTTGCTCATGATCAAAGATATTTAGCTTTCCAACCAATGTATTTCTGGAAAGATTATCAAGGTTATTTCCATCAACGATGGCATGATTCTTAGACTCGTATCAAGATGGCAGCGATCTGAGAATTTTCATCACAATGTCTTTTTCAGGAATATTCTTACCCAATGCAAGATATGCATTAACAATTTCAGACACTCTGTGATTAAACTCATCAAATGTATCTTCATCTTCCATACGAAGGTTTTCCCAATCGGAATTAAGGTTTTGAAGCCTAGATTCCTTTTTACTGGAGTTACCTTCAAATACGGTTTCTAAGATATCACAAGCATCTTTAGACCTAGTGCAATTTGACACATAGTGCTGAAGATTTGGGGTAATGGTATGTATGATGGCATTCAAACCGTCGGAATTTTTCTTTGCAGTAAGTATCTCGGCAGGATTATATTCACCAATATTCTTGGGAACGTTTACATCTCCAACTGCCACAACGGGAGCATCATAGCCATTAACACATATACCCATGATTGAAAATCACGTGCTTGAAGAAAAGCTCGCATAGCAATTTTCTACCCTAAGTAATTAGAGCCATCGAAGACTGGTGGTACGTTAATAGAGATAACACCTCCGTCCATAGAGTCAGATCGCTACAAACACAGACTTGTAAGGTCTTGAACGTGTTTGCCTGCTCTGATACCAATTGAAAAATCGGGGGTCTAACAACACCACCCAATATTTCGCTTAGCAATCTGTATGGACAAACTCGAATATATTTTTAAGAGAATCAACAAGACTCAATCAATTAAAAGTATATCAACGAGTTTATATCTCTCTTCTTGATTTGATTTACTCAAGCAAGAACTGCGGGTTCTAATGAAATACAAGGAATAACTTGGATGGTACCAAAGACCAATATCCAAGGATCAATCAATATCAATCAACAACCAAAGGTCGGATTTCCAATTGATTGATTCAAACGCACAACTTAAAGATAAAACAATATAATGCGGAAATTGAAATAACACAGACACCATAAATTTTGTTAACGAGGAAACCGCAAATGCAGAAAAACCCCGGGACCTAGTACAGGTTGAACACATACTGTATTAAGCCGCTACAGACACTAGCCTACTCCAATATAACTTCGGACTGGACTGCAGTTGAACCCCAATCAGTCTCCCACTGATCCAAGTTACAGTTGTACTCCCTACGCCTTTGATCCCAGCAGGATACTGCGCACTTGATTCCCTTAGATGATCTCACCCACAACTAAGAGTTGCTACGACCCAAAATCACAGGCTTTGAAAATAACCAAATCTGTCTCCCACAGAAAAGTCTATCAAAGGATCAATCTGTCTCCCACAGATAAACCCTAAAGGTTTTGTTCCGTCTTTTAATAATAATCAAGGTGAACAGGAACCAATTGATAATCCGGTCTTATATTCCCGAAGAACAACTTAGAGTTATCAATCACCTCACAACAATCTTAATCGTATGGTATCGAAAAAAGATGTCGCGGAATCACAAATAATGACACGAAGATGTTTGTGATTACTTTTTATATCTTGCCTATCGGAGATATCAATCTCAAGCCAATCAATCTGATTGTACTCGTACGATAGAAGATGGAAGATCAGATCACAATCCTACGATAAAAGTAGTATCGGTCTGGCTTCACAATCCCAATGAAGTCTTTAAGTCGTTAAACTGGTTTTAGAAGAAGAAACCCAAAGGTTAAAGGAGATCCGACTCTAGTATGCAAACTAGTATCACATGTGAGGTGTGGGGACTAGTTTTGTACAATACTAGATGTCTCCTTTATATAGTCTTTCAAATCAGGGTTTGCAATTAGGTTACCTTGGTAACAAAGCAATCAATATCCACCGTTAGATGAAAACCTGATTTAGATTCAAGCTAATATTTCTTAACCGTTAGATCGAACACTTAGCTTGTTATACACACTTGACAATGCACGCTTCTAGGTTTGTTAACCGTACCCAAACGTATGCACTTGTTGGTTCAATAATATTTAACCAAATGGTTAGCCATATGAGCATTTCATATTAACCATGTTCTTCTTCACTATAACTAGTTCAAATGACTTCAAATGAACTAGTTAGAGAGTTGTTCAATTTCAAGGAAATCTCATGTACTACACAAGACACAATTGAAGCAAAGATGATTTGATTCACTTGAATCGGTTCATGAACTTTTATAGCCACGGTTTGCAACCTGTATTCCTTAGTTTTTTTAAGTTTAAGTTCAGAAATCATCTTCAGATATATAACCTTCTCAAGTTCGCAGACTAGGTTCGCGGACTTAAGTTACCGGGCAGAGTTTACAAACTCCAGCAGAAATTCTCGGGTTTGAGAACTTCGCCGGTTCACGGACTGGGTTCGTGGACTGAATTCGTGGACTTAGATTCACGCAAGTAGTTTGTCAACTCCAGCAGAAATTCTCGGGTTCGAGAACTTAGGCAGTTCGCGGACTTGGCTCACGCCATTCTTCCGGTTCTCTTGATCAACAAAGTTCGCAAACTTTGGTGCAAGGAATAGTACTTATACATAAATGTGTTTCTACAACAATGCTTATGTCCACCATTGGTTATGTAATCTAAACTCTCATTTCAATGATTGAAACATTCTTAGAGGACGTTATATAGTTGTTACACCATTTCTCGTCAAAGCAATTTTCAAGATGATTGAAACATATTATAACTTTCGTCACATGGTAAAGATAAACTTGATCGAAGCGAAAAGCTTACCAACACATATTTCGAGATATAGATATGCGAGGTATACTCGGCTCGAAATACAAAATGTGTATAATCCAAGTCTATATATATAGCATACAACTTCTTGTCTCAAAGAGTAGGAGATAGAGTAGATAGACTTTTGAGTGACATATGATGTCATTTCAAAGTTGTTGTAGTAATAAATAATAGAGTTCGTTCAAGACTTGTGAAGGTTGTGCTTTTAGATTTAAAATTTAAAACTAAAGAAAATAAAGCAAATTAAAATTGATTATATTAGAGAGACCGGGGTTCAGGATTTCACCATTCACCAAAATTCATGTAATTTAATGTTAGTTTTTATCATGCAATTCTAGACAATATAACTCCAATCAAAAGAAATTGTGATTCTAATCATTGCCTAAATTAGGTTTTAAAAACATCAATTGTTAATCGCAAGAATGAAGTATCAAAATCCCTAAACTAAGCATAGTTCATCAAGAGAAAACACAACTAATTAATAAAAATCATTACTCAATTTTTATTTGGTGCAAATAATCATAAAAGAATTGCATAAATAAATTCAAATAAATTTTACCACACAACTTTTGGAAGAATGGCTTCCTCCATCGCCCCGGAAGATTGGGTTTAGCTCATCATGTTGGAAACACACTCAAAATATGTATGCAAACAGGAAAATAGTGTTTACAAGAAGAGAAAATAGTGAAAACAGGAAATTTGCAACAACACATGCGCGTTGCAGACCGACTGTTTCAACTCTCAACTGTTATGAAGAAGATAACCGTTACAAATATAAAGATAAATGTTACAGAAGAGGATAAAGAAACAGTTATAATGAAGATAAATGTTGCAAACCAGTTGAAAAAACTGTTACAATAAAGATAAATGTTGCAAACCAGTTGAAGAAACTGTGACAAGCATTTGAAGAAACCGTTACGACGGATGAAGAAAACGTCGTTGTTTCCTTGTTCTTCACGAGCAGCAGCAACAGAGTTCTGAAAACTCTTGATTCACGCTTCCTGAGCTCTCCTCTCGACCCCAAACTCTCCCCTCCCCTTCTATGTGATCCTAGGAACCTATTTATACATCATTGCGACATTGAATCTCCCAAAATCTCTTTATTTAATCCCATTATTTCTTTTATTCTCGAAAATATATTGTTTCCAAAAATCGTTTTCCTACGCGTCTGCAGCTGTATTTCTTTCCTTCTATACCTTCTTCACGCTCCAGAATATTGATCAACTCTTCCAAACACGTGCAGTACACGTTTAAATTCCCCACAACTCGTGCAAGCTCATGTTTTTCCTCCAACTCCCTGTTTGGATTAAACCAAGTTATCCAACCAAATTTGATCGAAACAAACACCCATACTAGCTTTGTTAGGACATATCACAACTACCCATGAAGTTTCAGCGATTGAATCACACAAAAACTCCTCCAAACATTCGATCGAAATTCTTCCAGTGAAGTGAAATGTTTACACGCCAAAATTGGTTTTGAATTTGAGAAGAAGATGTCCTCCCCCTAATCCTGTACGGTTTTCCTTTAGCACTTGCCTTATGGGGTGAAAATAGTAATTTTTGGGCGTATATAGTAATTTTTCTGGGGTTTCTCCAGCACATTTTTGGGGTGCTTCCGGTGCATTTCTGGGGTGCCTTTAGTACTTTATCCTGGGGTGTAAAACACCACTTTTTGAGCCAATTTTTGCTGCAAGAGATTATTTCTCTATAAATACCTACAAAGACATAAAATAACAAAATAAATACAAAATCGAGCACTAACAATACATACAATTGAGACATATTAGACACATAAATGCGTCTATCAACATATAAGTTCAAGTCTTCACATACCTTTTCATCGAGAAGTTCCACCGATTCCTTGAGTAGTTCTTCTACTTATATGATGAATCGCCATGAAGTCCTTGAGCTCAACTACACTTTCTATCCTAATCCGAGACTTAGCTATAATACACTAGAAATCAGGACTTATAGTTTTGATCACTAACATTGACAAACATGCTTGAGATAGCAACGCATGCGAGTTCGATCGAGCAACTCTCTAACCAGACCGGATTATCAATTGGTTCATGTTCACCTTGATTATTATCAAAAGACGGAATAAAAACTTTTAGGGTTTATCTGTGGGAGACAGATTGATCCTTTGATAGACTTATCTGTGTGAGACAGATTTGTTTATTGTTAAGTCTTCGACTTTGGGTCGTAGCAATTCTTAGTTGTGGGTTAGATCAGCTAAGGGAATCAAGTGCGCAGTATCCTGCTGGGATCATAGGCGTAGGGAGTACAACTGTACCTTGGATCAGTGGGAGACTGATTGGGGTTCAACTACAGTCCAGTCTGAAGTTAGCTTGGAGTAGGCTAGTGTCTGTAGCGGCTTAATACAGTGTGTGTTCAATCTGGACTTGGTCCCGGGGTTTTTCTGCATTTGCGGTTTCCTCGTTAACAAAATTTCTGGTGTCTGTGTTATTTCTATTTCCGCATTATATTTTTTTATATAATTGAAATAATACAGGTTGTGCGTTTGAATCAATCAATTGGAAGTCCGACCTTCGGTTGTTGATTGATATTGATTGATCCTTGGATATTGGTCTTTGGTACCATCCAAGTTATTCCTTGTGTTTGATTAAAGACTCGTCGATTTCTATTAGCTCGAGTAAATCAAAACAAAAAAGAGATATTAACTTCTTGAGATACTTTTACCTAGATTGAGTATGACTGTCTAGTTGATTCTGTACAAAGTATTTCGGAGTTAGGCCATACTAATTGCTAAGCGAAATATTGGGTGGTGTTGTTAGACCCCCGCTTTTTCAAATGACTTATAGTCTTCTAATCCCCAGACCACCTTCATCATATGGGACACAAACTTTCTTCCAAGATAGAGTTTTATACTTCCTGACTTCACTATACCCTGACCATAAGAAGTTCCTTATTAACTTTTCACAGATTTTAATATTGTAAGATGTCCATTTGTAAACTGCCATATTGTACAAAGGATAACTGCATAAAACTGATTTGATGAGAACAAGTCTGTCATGAAATGATAATAACTTCTCTTTCCAAGCTGCGAGTTTATTTTGAAGCATTACCACTATGGGCCAAACCATTTCATTAGTTACCCTGCCAGGAGCAAGTAAAATACCAAGGTATTTGTCAGGGAAACCAGCATTATCCATATTAACCATTTCACAAATCTGTTGTTTTCTGATTGCAGAAGTTCCATCTATGAAGCATTTACTCTTGGCTTTATTAATCAACTGACCAGAACTAGCTTGGTAATCTTCAAGTAACTTAAAAAGACATTCCAGGCTCTTTTTAGCTCCATTACAGAATAAGAAAACATCATCATCAAAAAATAGGTGTGTTGGATAAATTCCATTTCTAACAACCATTAGAGTTATCTGTCTTGTGTTCACTAGATTTGTAATATTTCTACTCAAAACATCTTCCATCAAGATAAACAAAATAGGGGATAGAGGATCACCTTGTTTAAGACCCCTATTCATTGAAAAGAAACCACATGGTCCACCATTGGTCATGACTGACAGTTTAGCAGATTTAAATATAATTAATAACCAATCACACCAAGATGAGGAAAACTCATATTTATGCAGAACTTTAAAGAGAAATTCCCAGCTTACAGTGTCATAAGCTTGAGAGATATCTAGTTTGAAAGCCACATTACGTCCTCTTCTTTTCTTCTTCATTTCCTTAACCATCTCTGAATCTAGAAGTACTTATTCTTGAATGCTTCTACCTTTGATATAAGCAGCCTGTTGTGGAGATATTAGCTTCACCATAAGTCCATTTATTCTTGCAGTAATGATTTTATTGAATATTTTGAACAATACATTGCTTAATCCTATTGGCATGAACTGATTTGTTTTCTTTGCTCCTGCACATTTAGGTATGAGAGTTAAAAAATTTGAATTGAGTCCTTTAGGAATAAACCTTCTTCTCCAGCAGAATTATATTGCTTCCTTAAGGTCCATTTGAATTATCTCCCAACAGTTTTAGTAGAAAGCTCCAGAAAATCCATCTGGACCAAGTGCACTATCTGGATCCATTTCAAATATAATTTTCTTTTATCTCTTTAATATTTGGAATGGAATCCAGCATGGCTTGATCTTCAGCAGTAATAACATATGGAATAACATCAAGTAAACCTTCAACAATGTTAACATATTGAGCTTCAAATTTTTGTTGAAAGTGTTGAACTAAAGAATTAGCAATTTGTGCTTGGTCACAGATAATATTTCCTTGACTATCTTCAAGTTCACTTATCAAATTTTTAGCTTGTATAATCTTCATTTTAGCATGAAAATATCTAGTATTCGATGAACCATCTGTTATCCATTTTCCCCTTGATTTGAGTTTCATAAGTGCATTAGCATGCACTTCTCTACTAGCATGTTCATTCTGAGCTTCAACTAACTTAACCAAAACATCTTCATCAAAAGGATTTTTGTCAGATAATTTCATTGCACTTTTTACTTTGTCTTCAACTTCCTTAATTTTTGTATAAACATTACCAAAAGTACTCCAATTCCATTCATTTAAGAATTTTTTTAAGTTCTTAAGTTTCTGCATAAATATGTGTTTTCCTCATCCTTTACACAAAGCCTTCTTATCTGACCCATACCTACATATCCATTTGGAGCGTAAAGCCTTATTTATAATCTGCAACTTCTTGGTTGCTTCCCCCCCTCTGCATTTCGGCAACGTAACAAAAAGCTACCCAACTCCGCTTTTTAGCTGAATTATTAAAACCTCTTAAGAAGTTTATCACGATTCTTTCTACTTTTTCCACTATAACAATATTCATTTGGAACAAATAGATATAATAAGTATACAAACTAGCTAATACACTTTGTATCATAATAAATCTTTGTGTTATAGCACTGCTCTTCGAACTCGCAAGCGTTCCTATCTCAAGATTGTTTGTCAAGTTTAGTTGATCAAAACTATATACTTGATTTCTAGTATACTTATAACTATGTCTCGGATTAGGATAGAATGTGTACTTGAGCTTTAGACTTCACGGCGTTTACCAATTGAAGACGAAGATCTACCGAGGAGCTTGGAGGAACTTCATCAACAAAAGGTATGTAGATACTAAAACTTATCTATCACTCAGAAGTCTATTCGATTTTATCTTCTAATGAGAGTAAGTCATAGAGATATATAGACTTTGACATTATACACATTTGATATTTCGAGCGAGTTTATCTCGCTTATCTATTTCTCGAAATATGTGTTAGAAGCTTTTTTGCTTTAGCTATGTTCATCATATTCTTGACGAGTTTTAGTTGGAAATAATCTATTTGTTGGAAACTAAATATTATGTCAAAAGATGATCATGTGAAAATTACCTTGAACATCTTATATGATTTGTGTGAAACAATCATTTGATGTTAGCTTGGGAAGTTTCGTATTGATCATTCGATCACTTGAAAATTACTTGAAGCTAATGGTTTGTGTGATACAACCGTTTTCATCTTCCAAGGATGTTTCAATAATTAAAATGAGAGTTTAGAACGATTACTCATGTCTGGATACAACACGGTATGGATACCTAGTATAGCGAACTGTATTGTGATGATTCGGGTCCGAAACTCTTGTTTGCGCACCTAGAATGCGAATAAATTTACCTGAGAAGGTCTGGAACTCTTATATGCGTACCTAGTATGCGAACGGTTTTACCTGAGTTGTGTCCGGAACGGTTGTTTGCGAACCGCTTGAATAGGCCAAGGTTCAGAGTTGTTGTTCGCGTACCTGGTTTGTGAACACAGTGGTGAAGTTCTAAAATTGGTCATGTATGATTCTCATACTCATGAACTAAAACATTTATGATTTAAGGAATGCAATCTTTGCAAATCGTGGCTTAATGGTCATGAATTGATTCTTGTATAAGCATTTTGTACGATTACGAATCAAACCGATTTTGATCCAATTTGTTCATATATATTATGAGATAGTGAACAATTGAACAACTCTATTTAAAGCACAGTTAGATTCAATTGATTATCTTTCATGATTGATTGATCTTCATATTTGATCTAAAAGTATTAGATGAATACGTCTAAGACAAAAGTGTTCATGTGGCTAACTTCGGTTAATTGTTGTTGAGCCAACTCAATATACACGTTTAGGTACGGTAACCCGTATCTAAATATAATTATATTTCATTTGTGTGTAACAAGCTAAGACTATCTAATGGTGGAGATTGATTTCTTTATCAATTGGTTCCTGTTCACCTTGATTTATCAAAAGACGGAACAAAAAACTTCATAGGTACTTTTATGAGAGACGGATTTATCTATCAGAATAGACTTATCTTTGGGAGACATATTTGTTTATAAGTCTTCGACTTTGGGTCGTAGAAACTCTTAGTAGTGGGTGAGATCAGCTAAGGGAATCAAGTGTGTAGAATCCAGCGTGGTTCTAGAAGCGTAAGGAACGCGACTGTACCTTAATCGGTGTGAGACTTGGTTAGGGCTCAACTACATTCCAGTATGAAGTTAACTTGTAGTAGGCTAGTGTCTGTAGCGGCTTAATAAAGTGCGGTGTTCAAATCTGGACTAGGTCCCAGGTTTTTTTTGCATTTGTTGTTTCCTCGTTAACAAAACTTCTAGTGTCTGCGTTATTTCTTTTCCCGCATTATATTTTTATATTATTGAAATATCACAGGTTGTGCGTAGTTCAATCAGTTGAAAAATCCGACCTTGTTTGTTGGATAGAACTTGTTTGACACTTGGGCATTGGTCTTTGGTACCGTCCAAGTTATTTCTCATATCAATCAGGCTAGCAGATTCCTATTTGTTTGGTTTGTTTATTGTATTGAGAAAGAGATAAAAACTATTTGATATAATTCTTGATTGGGTCTCGCTTTTAGGTTGGTCCTCTCGGAATTACGTTGGAGTTTAGTCCATACAAATTTCCGAACGAGTTATTAGGTGTGGTTGTTATACCCCGCTTTTCATTTTGGCCTTTCGAAAAATAAGACTTTTTTCAAGCGGCAAGCTTTTGATTAAATCTTTGAAAAACAACATTTCAAAAAGTTCTAAATTTAGACTTGTTCCCTAATGGATCCCTGATAATTCATAGGTAGTTGAGACAAGGAACAACCAAATATATATCCACAAACTTCCCCATTGTGCATTTTTCTTAATCCAACAATAATGCTTTTATGAAATTAATGACTTCAAAAGCTAAAAGAATATTTTTTTAAGTTTCGTTACTGAACTTCTTCATCATTCATAAAAATAATAAGATCATCCACGAATTGCAAATATCAAATTGTAGTACCTTGTTGGGCCACCTTAAAATCTTTTTGGTTTGTAAGGAGATTAGTAGCTTCACGTTTTAATAGAACTCCAAATCTTGGGGTAGAAATACACCATTTGATCTATCTCCCCCCTTATATAAGCAAGCATCTTTTACTCTATCTATAACTATGAGTATACGACCATTTTTTTTTTAAAAATTCTCTTCATAAGCACCATAACAGATCAATTTTTTTATGAACAACAAGAATTGACCAAATTTGGTCCAATTTTGTGTGTTTAGGGATGTTATAGTCGATGTATGCTTAATTCTTTCGGGTGTCTTTGCTGATAAAATAAATAACTTTTACATGTCTCTGATTTTTGTTGATTTCCCTACTGTTGGTAGAAATTTGAATTTATCTCATTTGCATCGATGTTGTATTTGTAATTTGCAGGACTACAACTGCCCAATCCTGTTTCTTTCTCGAGTACATGTAAGTTAGAAAATGAGGTATTAATACTAGGCAAGGAAATATTTCAATTATAATTGAATTTTTTCTTAAATGAGCATTCAATAACAGTTCGGTAATGATCCGGTTTCATTGACTGTGTTGGCTGGCAATCTCACGAGATTATAGTGGACCCTTTTAAGTTATTTCAGGTGCAGTGAACAATAATGTGAATGACTCGAATTTCATAATTTGCCTTTATATATCAACGTATTTGTTGTTTTGTGGGTGTTTCAAGTTTTTGTAACATGTATATCCGAGGAATGTTTTTTGAGAATTTTTTAATTGATGCGTTGATTATTCTGTTTTTCTTTCCAATGTATCATTATACTTCATCAGCTTTTGTCATGCGAACACGAATTTGTTTATGCCTATGAAAAAGATGAAACTTTAATGGTAGACCAACCTGGGGGATTTCAATAGTGATCAAGAAGTTGAAAAATACCCATGTGATTTTTCTATTGGAAGTAGAGTCTTGATTTCACGAGTTTGTGTCCTGGATCTAAGTAACTTTACTATCCGAAGTTTATATAGGTATTCTGGTGGTAATGTAAATGGTGATGGTTTCAAGAGATTCAAGCTTTAAGGTACATGGTTGATCTATTATAAAGGATAGTCCTTCTACCCCTGATGCTCATATTGAGCCAGATTAGGAGAGAGAGAAAAGTGAATGCATATATACAGGTTCCCGAGAGATCACCTAATCGCAGTGAAATAACTAGTGGAGGATGGATCTGCAATTTGGATGCTTTTAATTGTGCCTAGAGGTACTCATGCTTATCTCGTATTAAAATGAAAATGGTACGCAAGTACACCAAAATCTTTCTGTATCAACCTGTAAGTCTAATTCCTTGAATAATTGTCTATGAACAAAGTCCAAACAATATGACAACAAGGTATACACTTGATAATAGTTACGGTATAAAACCGATATAATATATGATCACTATCAAGTGTATTGGATTAACTTACAAGAGTTATTTACTTTATTATAACTAAACAATTATAATGCAAAAGTAAAGTAAACGACACAACAAGATTTTGTTAACGAGGAAACCACAAATGCAGAAAAACCCCAAAACCAAGTCCAGTTTTGAATACTCTCAGAATAAAGCCACTAAACAAAAAACAAAGCCAACTTCGTATAGTTGATCTACCTCTAGTTACTTAGTTGCCTTAGTATCCATGCGGCTACAACCATCTGGCCAGCGCACGTGAATCCCAAGACAGAAATCACCATCTTGAGTTACTTTACCGATGTAAAGTCTTAAGAACTCAGCTCATTTTGATCGTATTCCAAACAGTAAAGGAACAAAGTTGTTTGGTGGTAACCAATCTATTAATCTTTAAGAATAAAGATATATTGAGTTTTTGACAAAGGCTCTTCCATTTAACAAGTAAACTCCTTTGTCGAGTAAGATCAATCAAGATACAAAATAATCAGATTAGTCGGATCCCATCCGATTAAGATGTGTGCACTAATATCACAAGATACGATTTTTTTTTTAATCTTCAATAGTCTTCAATTGCACCTGCACACAAAACTTGATTCCACTTATGATCGATAACGTACATAATGGAGTGTGTTAACAATAGATTATCACAAGTTGTCTTCGGATCCAAAAACAGTTCTGAAGATCCCGTTGATACTTTGATCTAAAATTGAGTTATCTTATGTCGGAAGAGAAGGATCTCAAGAATAATCAAACTAGGTCCAATCAAAGTTCAACAGCTGTTAGTCAATCAAGTTCATAATCGAAAACTAAAATAACAACGAAATTATCTAGTTTCCCACCAATGGTACTTCCCAGAGCTTCTTGATCCCACAAAAGGTTTTAAATGAGCGGGCGCAAAAGATTTCGCCTAATTAGGATACTTTCCTCTCCGGTATAGTACTACAAGTAATACTAGTCGTCGGCTCCACCAGAAACAAAAAAAGAAATGAAATTTTCCTGGTGAAGGATAGTTTGCAAGAATAACAAATTTCACTATTTATAGACAAAGGATGTTTGGATAACAAGGAAATTCCAAAACCGAAAAGATTCTCGAGATATGCAATGAAGTACCTAATATCGGTTTTCATATTTCCAACTAATATCTAACCTGTAATTCCGAAATCTCTCTTTTGAAAATATATAATAGCACTTAACTAATACTCCCTCCATTTCACAAAGACAGTTCGCTTTGAGTTTCTCAAAATATTAAGGAGACCATACTATTTTACTTGACTACCCTTAGTTACTTACCTATTTTATTTTAATAAAAATGTTAGCAATAAAGACTATCCAAAAATTTTGTGAGAATTATAAATACGAAATATAAAAGGAAAATTTAAAAGATATCGAATTTATGAAGTATAAACTTTATAACCAATTTAATTTTTAGAGTTAAATGTATATTTTCTTAAAAGGAATGAATGATATATATGTTTCCTCAATTATACTAATTTCTTTAATATTTTAGATTGGGTCACGTTAAAAATGGATTTATGATTATAAAGACTTCAAGGGTATATTAGAGAGTTCATTGAAAAGGTATGACTATAAACAGAAGCTGGACACAATTTTGAAACTGACGAAAAAGGAATAGAGGACGGTCTTTCAGAAACAGAGGGAGTATAGTTTTTCTAGAGATATGTTTTAATTGTTTTAAAATCAAAAACATATAATTCGAAAATCTTAATTAAAAGATTCTACAATATTTCGGTTTAGGATCACCTTGAGTATCAAGGAATATCTTTGAACAATCAAAGATAAGAATTATGTACATGTTCAAATTATGTCGACATCTAGAACTTTCATATCTAGCAAACCCTAATTCCAAACTCACACAAACCCTAAAGTAATATGTGAATATTGAAAATCGGTTTTGCTCTTGGGAACGGTTCTACCATGATTCCCAGCATATGCTAGGATCGGTTCTACCAAGTCTCCCAATATAGGTAGGGTTCGATTCTACCATGATTCCCAACAAAATCTAGGATCAGTTCTACCAAGTATCCCAAGATAGATAAGGATCGGATCTACCTTGACCCTCGACATAAGTTAAGATCGGTTTTACTTGCATTCCCTCCTTAGCTTTGAATTGGTCATCTGATAAATCTTCATAGAAAAACGGACCAAAACACCTATTTTCTTTTGATTACGAAACAAGTTTGTATATCTACTTCTTTAAATCAATGTAATAAAACACAGTTTCCTAGGATGAAATCACACCTATATTCAATACAGAATCAAGTAACAAGTTACATAAATTATGTCGATGTCGCAATTATGAAGTTCAAAAGATAAACGTTATACTTCGTAATTAAATATACTTCCTTGACACTTTGATAATACTAATACGACCAAGTCTAATACTAGAGCATCATATATAACCTCGCACGTAATGTTTTCAATCTTAAACTACTTGAAAGAAATTATATAAATGGAAACAAGTCAAGTCAGAATTACTAACCTCAAGTGGAAGGATGAACTCTTCGTTGTAGTCGTTACATCTTCGCTTTCTTCAGGTCTTCAGAGTAATACTTGTATGTATCAATATTCCTAGACTTTCTAGCCTAACCTAAACGAAGTTGTCTCTAGTAATCTTAATCAAACGACTCTAATTGAGTTTTGATACTAAAATATGACAACCAATCTTGACATACCACCGCTTGGTGGGTTCAACCGAGTAATGCTCTAACACATACACCATTCTAATGTAGTTGTTGGTTATTGCGCTAAAGAAACTATTGACTTCACAATTTTATTATAATACAAAAACTTCTATGGGAACTATAATGTATAGGTTTTCATACTGGAGATGAGGTAATTGGTGTAAAGAGAAATAAAAATAAATATGGTAAATATTAAGGTGTATTTGGCAGAACATGACACATTTTAAGGTTGATTCAACGGGACCGGCAAAGTCCTAAAATAGGTTGGGTTATTTATTTATTTTGTTACTCGTGTGTTCTAACTATCTAAGAATCGAACTTTTAACCTTGTGAAAGTGTATAAAAACGCATATATATCAACTAAAATAGTGTTTTGAGAATTGAATTTCAAAAAAATCTAAATTTACAATCTATGAGTAACATTAACATTATGAGATGTAAACCTATCTCACAAAGGTATATGTATGTTTTGCAAATGTTATTGAGCAACAATTTTATCATGATCATTATTATGTTTTTACCCATCGTTGACATCTACATATTCTTTTTCATGTTCCATGAAAAACGTGGTATTCCCATTTAGTAATCGAAAAAAAATCACCAAAATACATCGAGGTGCATTTTTTGTATTCACTTTTTACAGAATTCGAACTTGTTAAAGTTTTTTGTTCTTGTAACCTATTTTTGATGTAAAATGTCGGACCGGAAGAAGAAACTATTTAGTTGTATTTTATTTCAAACGTATATAAACATTTTTTTGCAATGAGGCCAAGCCAATAATATAGTCAAGCATGTATTGGAGTGCAACTTGTTCGTTAAATGGTGATGATTCTTCTGCGAGTAAGGATCGGCTAAAACCATAGACACCGTACAAGTCATTACTCGGTGGAAGATAGTGTTTGTATGGTTCAATTTTATCAAAAAAGAAAATTTGAAAATAAATTTAAATATTAAAGAAAATATAAAAAAAAATTAATTAATAATAGAATTTCGTTAAATTAATCCAAGATAATAATTTAACTTTAAGAATGGGGAAGTAGTATGCCAGTCTCGAATATGGTGGTACGCGAATTATTACCGATTAGGGAGAGAAAAACATGAGGAGAGAGAAGGAGAAATATAATCGAAAGAAATTTCAACCCGAGAGAAAATTTTTTGAAATATCAATTGAAATTTTTGGAAACACATAGATGGTTAAATATTAGAAAGGGGTATAGATAGTTCTAGGTCTTGGATATCTATTTTTGGAGAAATTTTTTTGATGGGGTAGTTTTCGATGGGGGCGCGAGGGACGAATAAAGAGACACCATCTGTTTGATGGTTTCTAACAAATCCAACTACTGTTTATTTTAAAGAAGGGTAATTTCAATGTTCATCTAAATCTTCCTCGTTTTTATTTGCCCGTACTTTAATTAAATTAAATCTTCATATTACCATGTCACAGACCAGGGAACATCCACCTCCATATCTCGCATGCCCTATTTTTTCCGTTAGTCCACATTCTCTCTTGAGTCCTAAACATTGAAGTCATATTAATAGACGTTTATTCACCACTTAACTCTCTGCTAAACTATTACCACCTAATAGTGCAATCGAAATTTATTATGATTTTTAATTTTTGGGGTTTTGATCTATGAAGCAAATTGGCTGGTTATATGATTCGATCAGAAACTAATTTTGCGATTTTTTTTTTAAATAATTGGAAGTTAAAACTGTTAACTGTTTAGACAAATGGCGTCTCCCCGTTCGTCTCTCACACCCCCATAAAAAAAATATTCTTATTTCTGTTGATATAGCTCAATAGGTAGTTGAAAAACTGAGAATTCTTTACGAAGGAAAAAATAAGGAAATGTGTTTGAAGAAGATGATGAACGGATTTTTGTGGTGCTAAAAATTCTGAAAAGTCCAGAAGGTGAGTATTTGAGGATATTTAGAAGCCAGGAGGATGAAGAAAAGTCTTTTTGTATATGTGTACCAAGTGGGGATAATAGAAGTTGTTGGGATATTCTTGCTGAAGTCCTGGATTTATATTTGGAGAAGTGGGGTGTAAAAGAGAAAACTAATCAAGCTAGCCCAAGAGATATTATTGGTTTTCCTTGCATCTATTAAAGATAGAGTTTAAGGGACTGGGGCTCAAGGAAAATAAACTAGAAGCATGTTGCATTTCTAGTTAAGAAGCAGCTGGGGATATACGGATATATAGAAGTTGAAGAGATCTCTGAATTATCCGATTTGGTTTACTTGGAGGAGGAGGAATGAAATCGGATCTGGAAGCCAAAAAAAAATGGAATTCAAAATTAATGGAGAAGATAGGAAATGAATTGTCATTGAAAGAATTTTCAAGAATTGCAGTGGAAACTCCTGAACTTTAAGGTTTTCATTACTTCGGGATTGCAGTCAACGTCGACCTAAGTCAAATTCCGGCAGTCTTAATATCATAGATAGAAGAAGAGAAAGTGGTTGTGACGATGGAGTGGGATCCGAGATAAGAGAAGAAAATTAAGCTTCCGGATCCGGAGTATAGTCGAGAGTTGAGGAATTTTAATGAAATTTTGGGAAGTACATTCAAAATTCAAAAAACTGACCAAAGCTATGGGGTGAGAAATCATCTTCTGCTGGTGAATGGTGGAGCTGGACATGAAGGTGACATGGAAGGCAGGGAGGAAGGTGGCTTGGATGACGGAGGTAGCAGATAGATTTATGTAAGAATCAAAGCCCATACCCAAACCCTGGGCCTAAACAACTAGTCTATGTTGACTCAAACCCAACAGATGGGGGAGAATCATCACAAGATAGGTAAAACGATTATGCCCTAATCGAAAATCAATCACAAGGAAAGGAAAGCGAAGAAGGAATTGCTCTTAAGGCGTTAACGGAGGTGGAAGAAATCAATCTTCTCTCGAATTTAGAAAATAAAATTGTTTCTCAATTTGGGGATGTTCAAATGTCGAATCGGGATGGTTTAGAATTGGTGATGGAGGCTTCTGAGTTGTTTATGCTTCATTGTTGTAGCTATGGGGGAGTTTGTGAGGGTGGTAAGCAGCAGCTGAGAAACACAATCATGAAGCATATTTTGAAGTATAAGGAGAGATTTAAGAAAATTAGAGATGCTCAGGCTAAAGAAGTAGAAAGGGTTGTGTGTGATGGATCAAAGCAGGAAACTCAAATTCGTGAATCTGAGAAGGATCAGATCACATAAATAGAAGGCGGTAAGGTTGTTGAGGAGCATGGGGAAGGGAATTTGTGGTGTATAGATGGAATTAAGCAGGAAACGACAAATTCAGTTGGTGCAGCTGGTAAGGAGTTGAACTCCAATTTTGTTTAATGGAATATAAATTTGATAAGTTGGAATGTGCATGGCCTGAATTTGTTTGACAAGATTAATGTTGAAAAACGATCTTATTGCTATGCACATATGTACTATATGTATGTTGCAGGAAACCAAGATGATGAGAATAAATAAATGGTTAATTGAAAACCTTTGGTATGATGATGATTTCGATTGGGAGTACATTCCTTCTACTGGTAGCAGTCGAAATAGCGGTGGCGTGCTTTCAATTTTGGATTGATAAAAATTGGTGAAAGAAGATGTGAGAAAAGGTTATAATAACATTACAACTATATACAGTTCTAGGCTTACTGGTTTTAAGTGGGCAGTTTGTAATGTGTACTCACCTTGTGAGTATAATGATAAAGCTATTTTTTGGGACAACCTAGAAGAAATTAGACAGTGGTGGCATGGACCAGTTTGTATTGGATGTGATCTGAATGCTGTGAGGTCGGAAGTGGGGGGAAATAGAGTTAATGGTGACAGTAGGAATAAGTCATTTCTTAACGAATTCATTGTTAAACAGGAGCTTGTGGATCTTCCATTGGTAGGTGGCTCTTACATTTGGTCAAATATACATACTAATCCTTTATTATGCAGGTTGGATAGTTTATTCTAAGTGTTGACTTGGATTTGTCCTTACCTAAAACAATCCAGATTGCTCTTACAAGAGTTATTTCATATCATAAACCAATCATGTTGGTTACTATGCATGTTGTGAATTTTTCAGCTCATGTTGGATTTTTCATAAATACTTTGTGAAAAAAATTGAGGAGTGGTGGTGGTGGGGGTGGGAGGGGCGGGGTTATGGAGTTTCATGGTTCGACAAGATTTATTTTCTTTAAGAAATTACAGAATCTGAAGTACTTCTTGAAGAATTGGAGTGGAGAGGAGTTTGGGTCTACTAAAAAGGAGAAGAAATAATTGACTGGGAGAATTGATCATTTGGATGTTATGGAAGAGTCAAATGTGTTGTATGATGCATTATTTGAGGAGAGAATAAACTGTAAAATGAATTGAAAAACATCAAGGTGATAGAGGCTAGAAAATGGTTTGCGAGAGCCAAGCAAAATGACTTTATATTTGGTGGTTATAATACTTCTTATTTCCATTGGATAGCTAATGCGAGGAGGAAAATAAATAATGTAGCTAAATTCGAAATTGACGGGGAGGATTGTTTTGACCAAGGGAGAATAAAGATATAGATGGGGAGTTATTATGTCAATATGTTTAGTGAGCAAAATGACATAGCATTTAGACTAGATAACCTGGATTTCCCAAGAATTATGCATACAGAAAGGGTGGAGATGTAACAAGCTTTTGTTGAAGAAGAAGTTTATTCGATAGTGAAACAATTAGGATCTAACAAGGCGCCAAGTACGGATAGATTCTCGTCGGAATTCTACAGAAGTTAATGAAAAGTGATCAAGGATGATTTTATGAGACTCATGCAGGAGTTTTATAACTTTCGAACTTGGGATTGGAGACTTAACTGTTCTTTCATCTCTAATTCCTAAAAAAGAAGACTCTTGTTCGCCTAAGGATTTTAGACCTTTGAGTTTACTTGGTAGTACTTATAAAGTTCCATCTAAAAGTATTGACTAATAGATTGAAGAAGGCTATGCCGAAGCTAGTGTATGATTTTCGGGGTTCTTTTGTGAAAGATAAGCAGATCTTAGATGGAGTTCTTATTGCTAGTGAATACATTTATAGTAGAATTAAGTATGGTGTGCCTGGTGTGTTATGCAAGATAGATATGGAGAATACATTCGATAATGTGAAATGAAAAACGTTATTATGTATTTTAGAGAAGCATGGGTTTGGGGACAGCTGGATTTCTTGGATAAAGTGGTGTATATCTTCTTCTCGTATTTCAGTCTTGGTGAATAGGAGTTCTACATAGAAATCAAGCCTTCTAAAGGTTTGAGACAAGGAGATTCGTTGTCACCTTATCTTTTTCTTCTCATGGTTGAAATTCTCTCTAAACTAGCGGATGTTGTCGTTGCTAGAGAACAGATTTCTGGATTCAAGATTGTAGAGGGTGGAGCTTCCATTTCTCATTTGCAATTAGCAGAAGATACTTTGTTGTTTGTGAATGCTAGTATCGAGGAAATTAGAAAAAAAATTCTTATTCTTTCTACATTCGAAATATTGACAGGTATGAAGATTAATTTAGAGAAAAGCTCCATGATTATTGTAAGCACCGATTCCATCATAAATTCTCTGGCTTCAAAATTGGGTTGCAAGGTGGAGTCTTTACTAATAAAATATTTGGGATTACCTTTGGGGGCTACTTCTAGAAATGCTAGTGTTTGGGATGAAGTGGTGCATAGAATAGAGACCAAGCTTGCTCTTTGGAAAAAGAAGTTTTTGTCTGCCTAGTCTTCCCATTTACTTTATGTCTTCGATTCACATGCCTGCTTCAGGAAAACTGAAAATTAACAAGAATAATGAGAAACTTCTTATGTAACTCTAGTTCTGGAAAGAAAAGGATGTGTTGGGTGTCTTTGGAGGTATACAAAAGAAAATGAGGCTTTGTGAAGGAAGATTGTGCAACAAAATTGTAGAAACATGGGTGCTCTTTTACTGCCTGCGGATGACACTAAACCTCAAGGACGAGGGTTTTGGAAGTCTATACTGAAATCAATTTCTTTTATTCAAGATCATGCAACCTTTTAGGTTAATAATGGTGCTTGCATCAAATTTTGGTGCGACAAATGGACTTCAGATGGTCCTTTGAAGACAAAGTATAATGCAATTTATAAAATTTGTAGCAATAAAAATGAATCAATTGCAAGAATGGTGATTGGTGGCAGTCTGGTGTGTAATGTTAGAAGAAAACTCACTAACATTGAACATTTTGAATGGAGCATGTTGTGTACTGATCTTGGCCATGTACCAGATTTAAATAATGGTGTTGAGGATACAATAAGTATTCTCTACCTACTCTAAATATGTTGACGCATAGGTGTTCCTATTCAAGATGAGATGTGCACATTGTGTCAAGATAAGGAGGAGTGTCATGATCACTTATTTCTTCATTGCAGGTTCTCATATGAGGTCTGGTTCCATTTCGTTCGAGCTTTTAAAGTGCATTGAGTTATGTCAGGTACCGTTTTGGATTCTTTTGAGGGTTGGAGTTATAATAAATTACATGGAAGGTGTAGAGAGATTTGGGTAAGCATGAGTTATATCATCTTCTGGCACTTGTGGAAGGAGCGTAATAATAAAACTTTTGGTGGTAGATCCAAAACTTCGATTGAGATCATTATGCTCATTAAACAAACTTTAGCTCTTTGGTTTTTTTAATACGAATGCTTCTTAAGGTTTCACTGTAAATCAGATCTTATTTCATTGGTAAACAATTCTTCAAATGTAGTTGAATGTTGAATTGTGTTCCTTGAATTGTAAATATATTTTTTATTTTAATATAACCTTCTTTAAAAAAAAATAAACTTGTTTCCGACAAGACCCAACTAGTTTGTAAATTAACAACCAGTTTGACAGCACTACATTGTTGTGCCTTATTAAAATAGGAAACCAAAGTTATTTATTTCTTATTCACTTTTATATAACATCGGACTTTATTTTTAATTTTTTTGTAGTCTCTTGAGAAGTTTGAAATGATTTTGCTATGTTGGCCGTCTTATTGTTTTAATTTTAATATCAAAGTATATATATTTTCAAACAAAATATGCAATACACTATCTTATATTATGCCATAACATGTTTAAAAAATAATTTGAGTTGAAAATAAAATCTTTAGATATTTGTTATTATACGAAAATGAACTACACACTCATTATTGAAATCCAAATTTAGTATGTTTAGATGTTAATAACTTATTGATGAATTAGTACTTCGCCAAGTTGATAGAATTTAGTAGTCCTGAGGTTTATTAATTTCTGAATTTTCGATCGTATCAGTACTACGTTTTATCTTATAAGATTATGAGTTTCCATGAGTATGTGACTCACATACTCACAGAGTAACTGAAAAATGGATTGAAAAGAAAAAGCAAAAGAAATATCGTTTTTATTGGATGAATTAGGAGCAATTCTGAATTATTTTCTCATCTAAATGCATATTCAAAACTCCTATTATTTCATTAAAATACTTTACAAAAGAAATAATAATTGATGATCTAATTTGGAAAATGTTAAAATATGCATTTCTTAATTCCTAGTTACTCGCGCAAGGCGTAAATTTAAACCATTCATTGTCTTAATATCTCGCATCTAGATGAATTTGTCCCTCATTCAAGAAATATTATAATGTCTACATTGGCAGCGTATAGGTCGTGCACCCTATCACAACTCATCCATATTATTTTTCCTTTTCTTAACTATTTTACAGAAATAACGATTAAGTTGTTTCCTGATAAAAATAATAATTGTCCGAGATTAATTCCACATTTGCTATTCCACCGTCATGCATGTCACTCTAGTGGTCATTGTACTAACATCTTACGTGTTTATGCCGCTAATGTTTTACATGTGTGAGTCATATTAATGAGTTTCTTATCTTAATATTCAACCTAAATTATCAATATTAAAAAAAAATCTATTCGTATATATTCTTTAGGTTGACAAATTAGAAAAATTTATTCGTAAACCGGTACAAAAGTTAGACAAATTTGCACCACACCATCTTCTAATTTGCACAATATTTCTAGTAGTTTTATCCAATGCACCAAGAATAACAAAAGCAAGAAAATTTATGTACAAAATAAACTAAATAGGGATTCAACCTTCTTCTTAAATAATGGCTTTTTCATATAAAAAGTTTTTTCTCTTGAAACTAGCTCATGAAAACTTAACAAAAAAAAAAGTAGACAGAGATTAAACATAAAAAAAATATCAAAATCAGATTAATGAATCAAAGTAGCTCTAAGTTAATTATATATTGCAAACTATATGAAACCTTGTTGAAATATATGCGCAACACTAAATCATTTGTCATATTCAACTTAGCAAAAGAAATACAAGATCCTTAAGTTTCATCTCTTCTTCCTATTCTCAACGATCATATACAAAATCATACACTAAACTAAACCAAACATTGTACCACTAGCTCATACTCTAATTTCATGACTTTTTGAATCAGATTAGAAGCTAAAGACTAACCAATAGCTTAATGACCAGACCTTTGCTTGTATACGAGTATGTAAAATAAAGATTATGTGTAAAACAAAGACATCCCAAAGTAGGTCAGTTTAAAAAAATCCCATAAAACTTAGCTCTTTATCATTAGGTTTTGTTCATTTCCAATTAGAGATACTTTCTACAGGCTAATCAATAAAAAAAGGGGGTTTACGGGTTTCGAATACATTTCGTTAATTTTGTCACTTGATGAACTTACCATAGACGTCGATGACATTGGATATTATTTTTATGTTTATGTTGGTATCTCTAAGATCATTATTTCATTAGTTAATCTTGAAAGCGCATTTTGAATTTTTGAATAGAAAATCTTCTTCTTTAACTGATGATAAACCATACACACTTAAATATATATGACGCTTAAGGTACATGAGCATTATAGTGAGACCATTTAGGAAATTCTGATCTAAGTTTTATGTTATTTTTCACTTCCAAAAATTATTTAATGTTTTCACCATTTTGCACTGATAATAAAATATGATTTAAGCTGGGAACAGAAATCAAGTACAAATGGACCTATGGCTTAATGGTTTGGTATTTAAAAAAGATTGATCAATATGTTCTGGACATACTGATTATATGAATCGTAGAAACTCGTTTTACATGCTTCCGTAATAGATTATTTGATTGCAATGAAAATTCTGTCGACCATTATATCTCCTTATATATCTAATTTTTAGGCCTTTACCGAAATAACTTTCTCACTAGTGAATAAAAATACGGTATTAGGGCTTGTAGTTGGGGAAGATTATCCAAAATATCAGATTCTATATTTGGAATATAACAAAGATGTGAATATTTTTATGATTTTCTCCACCCAGGGTTCTATAGGCTACAACCAACTCTTGTGGCTTCTAGAAATGGCATGGTGTGCCTTGCACTTCCAATATGTCAAGGTATTCATCATCCCACTTATGTTTTCAATCCAATTACAAAAGAGTATTTAATGTTTCCCAAAGTTAAAAATAGATAAGACATAACCGGTAGGATCATCCAATTTTGTTTTGCATACAACAATCGTAATACTTTGGTAAAACGGAGATCAGGGAAGTGCTATTGCATATATATTTATATTAAATTCAACCTAAAATAGAGATACTTCAAACAATTTTATTTTACATTTTGTTGTGGTAATGCTTCAGACGAGTTTCGAACATATTTCGCCAATTTTATCACCTGATGACTTTACTACTGTGCTACAATAACATTGGATATGTGTTTGTGTTTATGTTTATGTTTGTCTCTCTAAGGTCATTGTTTCACTTGTTAATCTTAAAAGGTTATTTTGAACTTTTGGAGAGACCATCTTCGACTTTAACTGATGATAAACTATGGCATACAAATATTAGATACTAAAGGTATAAAAGGTGAGACCATTTGGCAATTGAAATTGAAATATTATCCTAGATTTCGTGTCCCAAAATTATTATATACTTTCACCATTTTGCATTATTGACAAAGTATGTTTTGCTTCAAAAAAAAATGTTTTTTAGTTGGGAACAAAAATGAAATACAAGTAGACATGTGGAATTTTAAAAGTTCAATTAACATGTTCGGGACACGTTGACTATATGAATCATGTAAAATTTATTTTACATGCTTTCACAATGAATTACTTGACTGCACAAAAAACTTTTCCGATCTATATATGTACTTATTTATCTTACTCTTTAGGACCTTTACACGTACACCAAGACATATTAATTCCTGGTTTGTTTAAAGAAAAATAAGATTTCACCGCAATAACTTTCTCGACGAAACTAAGGAAAAGAAGTCTGAGCTTTTTCTCAATTCTTTTGTTTTACAATTTGTGATTTTTTAAGAGCTTATCTCTTGCATTTATGATTTTGGCTAACATGAGAAATTCATTATAATAATTGTTGTAGCGTGTAGAGGGTGAGCCAATACCATATAAAATTGAGAGCAATTGGTTTCTAAAATGATAAATTTGTTTGAGGAAGTGTGGCTTAAACCTTAAAATCCATTATTTGATTGAAATTGAAATTGCATGTACAATTTTATCTATGTATTTCCTAATATGGTATTATTATAAATTGGTTGCGGTCGATCACGTGGTAAAATGCCATGCCATACTTTTTTTTTCTTCTCTTTTATGAATTAGTTTACCCGTAATATTATTGTTTCCATAACTGAGATGCGTTTTTTATATTTTTTTTCTTCACTTGTTGGTAACTAAGTTTGTAAAAAATCGCTTTTCTCAATATTCACCAGAATTTTGAACTTAGATAATTTTTCATGGATCGAAACTAAAATCGCTTTTCTCTGCGGATCAGAGATTTCTGAGTCAATCCGTCTCTTCATCTGATTCATCATATTTTTGAAATATAATCCCTTAAAAAAAAATTGGTCTTTAGTTTCTAATGTTATAATTTTTGTCGATCTAGTGGTTTCTCATGGAAACCCATAACTTATGGGTATAATCATGATTATTCTCTTGTAATTCACATGTTCACTTTTATTAAAATTTCTCGTCAATCTTAATTCAATATAAATCATGTTAGAACATTACTCGGTCGAACTCACAAGTATTGCTATATCAAGCTTATTATCAAATTTAGTTGTCAAAACTATATCTTGATTTCTAGTCTACAATTAGTTAAGTCTCAGTCTAGGATAAAGGTAGTTGAGAAATGAACCAGTCATCTTTTGCGTTCCACCGTTTGAAGGCGAAGATCAACCGAAGTTTTTGGAGAACTTCATTAACAAAAGGTAAGTGAAGACTGAACCACATATTTCTCAAGTTATATTCACCTTTCTATCCTTGAGACGATTGTCGCATATCTAATTAGACTAGCTTGCATAGACAAGAATTTTGAGTCGAGAACTAATTATTTAGTTTATGAATATCTTGAAATATAATGACTAATCTTAATGAAAATTTGTTTATACTTGATCAATTTCGGTGGAGAGCAATTTATTGTTCGGAACCAAATCATGATTCAAGTTTATCATTCAAAAATAGCTTGGAACAGTAATATAGGTCATTGACGTTATTCGGGAATGTTTCAAATTGATTTAGAGAAATATAGAACTACTATTTTCAGATATATCTGAAGTCGTATTACATGTACTCGTACACGTGGCGGAGTAGTTATATATCGACTTGCAGATTTGTGTGATACGCATACTCGTATGCATATCATGGGAAAATATGTTTGTTTCGTGATATGGATAGGTATGTATATTCGTATACAAACCACTTTGGAAATATGGTAAGGGAATCGGGTTTAAGTATCCAAACCGGTATGCGAACCAATACAGTTCTAGAGTCAGTTTAGTACCCAAACCGTTACACAAATTGAAAAGGTTTTGTGAACTCCAGAACCGTTAAAGTCTTAAGGTTTCTAAACCGGTTCGCAAAATGAAAAGTTCTGCGAACTCCGAGACTTAGTTTTGCACCTAAGTTTACCAACCGTTACGTAAACTGAAAATTTTTGTCAACTTTGGAACTCGGTTTTGCTCATAAGTTTCCAAACCGGTTTGCATACCATGGCTCAGTCGATTCACGAACAACTCATGTATTTGTACTTTGTGCAATTTAGAAACTATGTCGGTTGTGTTCAAATGTGTTTAAATTATTTCTACGAGATGATTTTCATTTGATCAATTCTCTAATTAACATTAGCCTTATTCGATCACATGATTGTGACTCAAGATCAATGTCTTTGTGTTATTGGAAATGAGTGTTAAGCTTAAGTTCAAACCGGCTAGTTTCCGCTAACCATGTTGAACATAGTTTTTGTACACGGTTCGGTTATGGTTTACCTAACTAGAGTGTATATCTTGTTTATGTATATAAAATTCAAATTTTTCATCTAATGTTAAATATTGTTTGCTTGGTTCCAAAGCTATAGCTTAAACCTAAAGCAATCTATGCTTACAAGTCTATAGAAGGGGAACTCTTGGCAACTAGGATCTTTGAATCCTGACACTACTTTTTGGTGTGTCCTAGTTGTATATAGAGTCGTCCTCTATATAAACCCTTTTAGGGTTTAGCGACTATCAAAAACTTCATTGGGGTTCGTGAAGCCACGTCCGGTTATCTTTCATCTTGATAACTTGAGTATCCTGATCTTGTTCGACTGTTGATTTATCATTTGAACAAGATAGATAGTAATTACAAAATTCTCCTTGTCTTAACTTTGTGATTACACAAGTTTTATACCTGTGAGGTGAATAATAATCTAGGCTGCACTTCGGGTTGCATAAGTCCAAATTTTGAGGATAGCCAGACTTCTGTCAAGTTGCTACCGATTTCTATTACCTGGATCTTACGTTTGATCTGATCATTCGTTTCGATAATAAATCAGGAAATCAATTATATATGCTTAATCTGTGGGAGGAAGATTTGGTTTAAGTTCTTCAATTGAGTTGAAAAAACTCTTAGTTGGTGTGACGTCATCTAAGGGAGTCAATTGCGTGGAGTCCTGCTGGGATTCAGAGGCGTAAGGAGCGTGACTGTACCTAAATCACTGGGAGACTGTTCGGGCTCAACTACATTCCAGACCGAAGTTAATTGGTAGTATGCTAGTGTCTGTAGAGGCTTAATAGAGTTTGGTGTTTAATATGGACTAGGTCCCGAGGTTTTTCTGCATTTGCGGTTTCCTCGTTAAAAAATTTTCTGGTGTCTGTGTTATTTCTTTTTTTCGCATTATATTATTTATATTTATAATTGAAATATCACAGGTTGTGCGTTGATCGACAAAGTAGATACGTCGGACCTAGTTTGTTCGATACGGCTTGATTGATCCTCGGACGTTGGTCTTTGGTACCGTCCAAGAACTCTCATTGTGATTAGGTACACAGATTCAATTCTATAAACGTTCTAATCGCAAGGGAGATTTAGATATAACTCTAGACACTTTCCTTGATTGAGTTTTAACTCTTGGAGTTATGTTGATTTTATCCATATAGATTTCCTACGAAAAAGTTGGTAGTATATTTTGGTACCCCCAGTGTTTTCAATTAGTATCAGAGCGGGAACACACGTTAAGACCTAACAAGGATGTGTTTGATGCAGTCTGACTATATAAACATGAGTAAAATCTCGACTTATATACACCATAAATCTTAAAGATTTGTCAGAGTCTTTTTTCCTCAGGGTCTTCCTTCCCTCATAAAACTTTCAGTTTATCCAATATCAATGTTGGAAGTAAAAAATCTTTAAGAAAAAATAAAGGATCCTTCAACAAGATTGAACACAAGAAACGTCATGTTAAAATTAATAAGCTACGTTGTATTAAAAGATTGGTAATCAGTCTTTTTATGGAATGTGATGAAAAGGGATTTACAGACGAAAATATGTATATATCTTTTGAAAAAACTTTTAAAATCTTGGACGATATTCTGACACTGATAAAGTATTCCTTCAGTGTGGTGTATTCGGACATGTCAAAAACTTTTGCACTTATACTGCAATGATACCGACTGCTTCTCACTATTACGGAGAACCATCTCATAACAAGAAGGAAGAAACATAACCAAAATACTGTCGTTCCATGAGGGGTTGCGTGTCTCGTGCTCATCCAATCTCCTGTTAACTAGATCATGGCATCACCCCATCATGAAATCTCTTGAGATGGTTTGTTTTGCATTCTGTATTTTCTTTCAATCAAGGGTGTTTGCATTTCCAGTATTTTAACAAGAAGAGGAAGACTTAGTGTAATATTAATGATCAAGAAAACATCTCATATTATTGAGCTAGCTCCAACTTTGTGATGTAATAAGATCACAACGACTACAATACTTTCGAAAATCAATATCTCTTGTGATCTGAATCTTCCGATGAGCTAAGAATAAGATTAATCATCTTATTATATTGATAGGAAACATTATGAGTGACATCAAGGTGGTGTTCGAACAATTGTCTGCTGCCAAAAGGGATCTCAAACTTCTCAATTCGAAACTGAGAAAAGCCTCTGAAGACCTCGACTCTCTCAAAACTCAAGTCGCAGACTGATAGACACATTTTTTTATCTGAATTGTCCTCAGTGTCTGTGTTGTTAGTGCTCGATTTTTGTACTAATTTTGATGTTTTATGTGTGTGTAGGTATTTTTGGGGAATAAACATTTTAGGAAAAATCAGCTCGAAAAGTTGTCTAAAGCACCCGGAGGACACATGTTATTCGGACTCTCGTTTTTGGATAAGAGGCGCCTCAATTTATAAGAGGTACCTCGGTTGGGCACCTGCTGTTTGCACCCCCGGTTTGGTTAGGGGGACGCCATCTTTTTCATTTCCAAAGAACACTTTTGGCGGGAAAACTATTTGGGTTATGCGTAACTTCTGTTTGATTTTTACACGAGTTTAAGTTGGAGTTTTTCACGGGATTTCTTTAGGATACACCCGTTTCGCTAAAACAGGGAAGGTATGTGTCGTGGAATTAGCTAAAATGGAAGATATGTGGGAATCTCAGGAAACAGAGGTGGTTAATATTCTTAGATATTTTATTTGTTATTCTGGGAAGTTTTTACGTGAGTAGCAACGTGTTTGATGTTATATGGGAAGAGGAAGGAACGTGTACAAGTATGCTTGCCATAGAAAACAGCATGGAGGAGATAAAAAAGGGAGGAAATTCCCGTATCTTGCATGAAAATATTACCGAGTAATGGAGGATTATTGGGAGTGATGAGCGAGATTCTTTTGGTCATGTTTGGTGTAACAGAGATACTGAGGACTCAGAGAAGGGGGACGAAGTGATTAGGGAGAGTTCAGAACATTACAGAGCGAGAAAATCAAGTTGCAGAGAACTTCCATTTCTTCTATTGTGAAGAACACCAAGAACATAAGACGCACCTATAGTGTCAACGACAGTTACTATTTATCGTTCTCTGTAACAGTTCGGTTTGTAACAAATATAATTGTTACAAACCCGATTTTAATTATTTTCTTCCATTTTTCATCATTTGTAAACACTTTGAGCAATGAAATCAACTTTTAGGCATGTTTCCAACATGATGATAAGCTAATTCTCCCTTGACCAAGGCGACGGAGGAAACTATTCACTTATGCTTGATTGGTAATTTCTTTTTATAACTTCAATTATTATTAATTTAATTTAATCCACTAAGATCATTATAATTGTGTGTTTTATGAGATGAAAATGGTTTTTCTTAATTAGTTGTGAATCAATTTTATGTCTTATGCTCAGAAATATTTCTTTGATAATTCATGCTTAGGGATTACAATTTAATGTTTGGAAACCTTACAAATATTAGTGAGTTAATGTGAAAAAGGGCTTAATAATAATTCTTGAAATAATCTTTATCAACCAATCAGTTAAAGGAATAGTGGAATCCGGAGTCTTGGTCTAGTTTTAAAATCTTGATATCACTTTATTTAGGTTTATCTTTGTTTAGCTTAGAAATTTAATTTAAAAATCGAACCTTCACAAGTCTTGAACGAACAATTACTACAACATCATTAAAAATAACCATCAATTTTTGGCGCCGCCGACGCAGACTTGTCTTTAGGCTAGAGTTTTTAGATTATTTTTTTAGGTTTTTATTTTATTTGTTCTTCTTTACGTTTTTGGGTTTTTGTCTTTTCCTTACAGATTTTGGAATTTGGAGTGAAAGAAAAATTTGCCAAAGCTTTTGGTGAATACTTAAAGATTTGGAGTAAAAGCAAAGCGAAAGGAGCGAAAGAAAATAAGAAGAAAAATTAATTAAAAAAAAAAAGAGATAGAGAGTTTGGGGAAGGGACTGAGCGTAAAATAGGATTGTGCAAAGTGAATCATCACCTGCAAGAAGAAGAAGCCACGAAGAACATAAGACTGCAAACTGCAGTCGTTATTTCTAGTGTCTTATTTTTCCATCCCCGCGTCTTAATTTTCAGATCTTTGTAACGGTCCATTTTTAACAAAAGCTTCAGGCATCAAATATTTAACAGTAATTTCAGTAACGCCGTTAAAGCATTTCTGATTCATTGTATAATTAGTTTTCTTCAATGAAAACACCATTTGAGCTATGAATTATATTTTTGAGTGTGTTTTCATCATGAGAAGCTAGACCCCTACACTGGGTCGACGGAGGAATCTGAATTTCATACATGGGTAAATTTATTTTATTTTCTATATGACTTTTTGCACTAATTAAAATAGAATTATGATTTGAATTAATTAGTTATCATTTCATTTGATGGGTCATGCTTGCTTAGATGTTTGATGTCCTATGCTTACGATTTATAACTAATATTTTGAGAATATATCTTGGATAAAATAAGAGTCGGTGTTATTTTATTTATTGAGCGATAATTATTGAGAATAAATAATTGAACCTCATATTATGAATTCGGTGGAATCCTAGTCCCAGTAGCTCTCGCTTTTATTTATTATTTTCTTTAAATCCTTAAATTTAATCTTCGCAAGTCTTAGAGTTCGAATCTTTATTTATTACAACAACTTGAAAAATCTTATCACAGGCTACATATGATTTTATTTTTCTTTTCATCTAGGAAACTTCTTTTGAGGATTTTATTCTTGAGAAGGTGAAAAAGTGGGGGTCTAACAACCACAACCAATATTTCGCTTAGCAATCTGTATGGACTAACTCCAATATACTTTCAAAAGAATCAACTAGACAGTCAGACTCAATCTTAAGAGAAGTATATCAAAGTGTTATATCTCAATTTCTCAATTCAATCTACAATCAAACAAATAGTAATTGGCGAGCCCGATTGAATATAAGAAATAACTTGGATGGTATCAAAAACCAATATCCAAGTGTCAATCAATTTAATCAACAACCAAAGGTTGGATTCACAATTGATTGAACTTACACACAACCTGTGATATTTCAATTATATAAACAAATATAACGCGGAAAACAAATAACACAGATACCAGAAGTTTTGTTAACGAAGAAACCGCAAATGCAGAAAAACCCTGGGACCTAGTGCATATTTGACCACCACGCTGTACCAAGCGGCTGCAGACACTAGCCTACTCCAAGTTAACTTCGGACTGGAATGTAGTTGAGCCTTAACCAATCTCACACTAATCAAGGTACAGTTGCGCTACTTACTCTCTGAATCCCAGCAGGACTCTACGCACTTGATTCCCTTAGCGGATCTCACCCACAACTAAGAGTTGCTACGACCCAAAGTCGAAGATTTGATAAACCGATCCGTCTCACACAATATTTTTTATTGAATAGATAAATTTGTCTCCCATAGATATACCTATGAGTTTTGTTCTGTATTTTCATAAATTAAGGTGAACATGAACCAATTGATATAACGGACTTATATTCCCGAAGAACATCCTAGAAATATGAATCACCTCACAATAATCTTAATCGTATGGTAGCGAAACAAGATATTGTGGAATCACAAACGATGAGACGAAGATGTTTGTGACTACTTTATATCTTGCATATCGGAGATTAAATCTCGAGCAAAACTTAGAGAAGATAGTACTCAATCATGATAGAAAACAGCAAGATCAGAACTGATGTATTTTCAAATGTTGTTGTAGATAGTGGTGAAAACTGGGTTCTTTTCGAACTTGTGAAGGTAAATTTTTTCTAGATTTAAATAAATAAAATTATATGCACAATATTAACAAAATATGGGATAGAATTTTTACTGGGGGTCAGGATTCCACCATCCACCAAAATTTATGTGATTCAATAACAATTCTTATCATGCAATTCTAGACAATATAACTCCAATCAAAGGGAAATGTGATTCTAATCATTGCCTAAATTAGATTTTGAAAACATCCATTGTTAATCGCGAGCATGAAGTATCAAAAGCAATTTACTAAGCATACTCCATCAAGAGAAAACACAATTTATTAATAAAAATCATTTACTCCATATTTATTCGGTGCAATTAATCATAAAAGAGTTGCATAAATAAATTTAAACCACATAACTTTTGGAAGAACGGCTTCCTCCGTCACCCCTGGGATTGGATTTAGCTACTCATGATGAAAAACCTCTCAAAATGATTCATTGATACTCAAAAGTTGTTTACAATCAAGAGAAAATGGAGAAAAAATGGTTTACAACACTGTTTGCAACGCATAAAAACGTTACAAACAGCTTTTAGAACAGCGACAAAAGGGAAGTGCTGTTTCCTGGTTGAATACGTCCCTCACTTGAGCGTCGCAGACGCTTGGGTAAAACGACTGCTTCTACGCGTATGTTCTTCGCGTTCTTCAGTTTACACCAGCAGAAAACTCTTCACTGCGTGTTCTTCTTTTTGATTTTTTTCGACTCCTAAACTATCCCCCAGACTCTCCAACTCTTCTCAACTCTTTAGCCTTGTATTTATAGTGTTTTAGAACAAAAATATCCGACCATAACACCGTATAATCTCCCATTAATCCCGTCATTGCTCGCTGCCCATATTTAACAATAATTTCCATTTTTGGCTTCTACACACGTAAACTTTGATCCTGCACGCTCTAGTTAACCTTCCCCACGCCTCCAAAGTCATCGAACTCCTACAAAACACTCCATGCATGGCAAACACACAATCAAACTCGTGTTACAGGACACGTTGCTCTGTTGTGAGCTCGTGACTCAAACCAGGATTTCCAGCCAATTCCGATCAAATCCGATGCCCACAATGTGTTCCTTAAGCTATATCACATCTTCCTACCAAGTTTGAGCCATTGAATCGCAACACAACACCTTCATTTTGTCGATTTAAAATCTGTCAGTTGATGAACCAATTTTCCCGCCAAAAAGTTTATTTGAATTTGAGAAGAAGGTGCCCCTTATCCAGAGTGCTGGGGTGTGAATAGTAATTTGGGTGGAAATAGTAATTTTTCTGGGATCCTCCGGTACATTTCTTGGGACGTTTCCGGTGCATTTCTGGGGTGCCTTTCAGTGCATTTCTCCGGGGTGTAAAACATTACTTATTGAGCAACTCTTTCTACACAAGGGGTATTTCTCCAAAAACACCTAAACAAACATAAAAACACCACAATAAGCAAAAATGGGTACTAACAAAATACACAAAAGAGATGAAAATAGACACATAAATGCGTCTATCAAGAACATGCAACTACAAAGAAAATAGTTGGTCTGGCTTCACAATTCTAATGAAGTCTTCAAGTCGTTAACCTACAGGGTTTTACAAAAACCTAAGGTTAAAGGAGAATCGACTCTAATCGCAACTAATATCACACAGGAGGTGTGGGGATTAGATTTCCTAGTTGCTAGAGTTCTCCTTTATATAGTCTTCAAATCAGGGTTTCCAATCAATGTTACCTTGGTAACAAAGTATTCAATATTCACCGTTAGATGAAAACCTGATTAGACTCAAGCTAATATCTTTCAACCGTTGGATCGCACTTAGCTTGTTACACACTAATGAAAAGTGACTTCATTTACATATGAGTAACCGTACCTAAACGTGTACACCTTTGTTGGCTCAACAATAGTTAACCAAAGTTAGCCATATGAACACTTTCATATCAACCTTATTCATATTAACTATAACTAGTTTAAATGACTCAAATGAAACTAGTTATAGAGTTGTTAAATTTTTTATATTCTCATAGAAGTATACAAGACACAATTGAAGCAAAATCGATTTTGATTCACTCGAATCAAGTCATCAACATTATAGCCACGATTTGCAAAAGATTGTATTCCTTATTATATAAATATATTAGTTCGTGAACAAACCGATTATAGAACATAACCCACTCAAGTATGCAAACGGCTACGCATACCTTAGTGGCCAGACTAAGTTTGGGTTCGCCAGTATGCGAACGGGTATGCATACCACCAAACTCAGTAAAGTACCGGAACTTGAACCACACGCTGGTATGCGTACTTAGTTCCCGGACCTCTACTAAACCAATCAGTACGCATATGAGTATGCATACCATGGTTCCTGGACTTGGATTACACATATGCAAGTACGCATACTGTGCTTATATCCAGTTTTTCTAAACTCTTATTTCAACCGTTGAAACATTCTCGGAAGACGACAATAGCTGTCTCACACAAACTATTAGCTTCAAAGCAATTTTCAAGTGATTGAATGATCAATACGAAACATTCGGAGTCTACATCAAATGACTTTCTCATACAAATCATGTAAGATGTTACCATGCGATTTTCACATGATCATATTTTGACTTTCGTCAAGAATATAAGATGAACTAGGTTAAAGCGAAAGCTTACCAACACATATTTCGAGAAATATATAAGCGAGTTAAACTCAGCTCGAAATATCAAATGTGCATGATTGAAGTCTATATAGCTGTACGACTTTTGTCTCAAAATATGAGATAGAGTAGATAGACTTTTGAGTGATAGATGAGTTCAAGTTTCCACATACCTTTTGTTGATGAAGTTCCACAAGCTCCCCTTAGTAGTTCTTCGTCTTCAATCAATGAACGCCGTGAAGTCTAATGCTCAACTACACTTTCTATCATAATCCGAGACTTAGCTATAAGTAGACTATAAATGAAGACTTATAATTTTGGAAACTAAACTTTACAAACAAGCTTGAGATAGCAACGCTTGCGAGTTCGACAGAGCAATGCTCTAACAATCTCCCCCTTTGTCGATTTTAGTGACAAAACTATCAATAAATATGAAATAAAAAATAAATAAACATTGTAGCTCTCAATCCAAATGCTTGATTTCCTTGTTTCTTCAACATTAATCGAAATATTCGTCACTTCCAAGTACTCTAGTGATTCTGAATGTATTAAACTCAACATCATATTTGTTGAAGATCCGTATCTATAACAATGAGAAAATAGTAGCTCTCAATCATTGTTATACAGTGTCATAGTATTATTACACAACATCAAAGTCCAATTGTATCACAACTTTGAAAACAATACTATGATGATATGTATCACTCCCCCTTAGTCAATACTTCATATAATATGAAAACCACTCCCCCTTACATAATGATTCGTAAACCATATGTATTTGTAGTGTGAACTACACATTAATTCTCCCTCTTTTTGTCAATATAAATTGGCAAAGGTACGAAAACTAGTGGGATCCTAATGAAATTTCCGTAGAGATACTTCATGACCAAAAGAGAACATTTTAACTTTGTTCCGATGATTTCACATAGCTGAAACTAGTGTATTCATCAAGGAGTTTATAAACATACAGGAAAACTCCTACAATATTCCACAGTCACACTCCCCGCAAAGATTTGGCAATCAAGCACAAGTTCAATTAAGAACTCTCCCCCATAAAATGGCATTCCCGAAAGAACAACAAGAGCGACCTTACTTTCACAAGAAAAGAAGGATTTCTTTGGACATTAAAAAATCACATGAAACATGAATTTGTATCCAAAATACTCAGTTAAATTAACCACAAGAGAAACCATGATTAATTTAATCATAAATGCTCAACATAAGAGAATTTATGGAGCCACACAGTACTTACACAAAAATGTGGATCAGGGAAAGACCAATATTGCGGAATATTCAAAGATTCATTCTGTTTTTCATCAATATTTGCATAGAGACATGTAATAGACTTAATCTTTGTAAACAAAAGTTCATCCTATCTTCCATCAAAATTTGCATAATGACATAATAGGCTCAACTTTTGTTTGTCGAAAGTTCATTCTATCTTTTATCAATATTTGCATAAAGACATATGATAGGCTTAACTTTTGAGCCAATATGGGACTATCATAGTTCACGGATGCAAACACACATATCCGATAATAAGTTGCAATATATAAAACCATAAAGATTAATACTGTAAAAATCATATTCTAAATAAACTTTAGAATTTTAATAAATAAATATAAAAACATTGCAAGATGAAAAACGTTGGAAATAGCTATGTGTACTCATAATAATTGTTATTCCAAACCCTAGTTATCCTTCATAATACACAAGAATAAATTCTCATAAGAAGTTTCCTAGACATTAAGGCCTCTAAAAAATTCTTTATCGTCCCCGAACTCATTGTCTTCAATAGCCATAGGAACATAAGGTTCATGAAGAAACGAGTCAATTCCAACAAACCTTATAGACTGATACCGAACCGGGTTCTTCTAAATTTTGAGAGTCCTCAAAACAATAGCCTTTATTTTCAGAATCTCATTTCTTGTTTCCTTCAACTCTTCAATAACCCCAGAAACTTCTGTAGATTAGAAGGAACAACTCTTGGTTTACTCACATTCCTCCTTTTGCTTTTCAAAGTTGAAGGTACAAGAGATTTATCCTTTTCCTTCATGATTGATGGTTTAACAATCATATTAACATCTTTTCCATCAGAAGACATAATGCTTGGATTCTCCATACCAGTATGAGATTGTGAGAGGAATTCACAAATCAGACTCAACAATAAATCTTGTGATAAAAAGACTTTTCAGAGAAGGAAAAAGGAATGTAGGGTTACAGAATCTTTATACAATAAAGGATTCACGTACTCACAACTCACAACCCTAAAGAAGGCAGAATTATCGATTTTAACCCTCTTTTATTGATCAAACAGAGTAAAGTCCTTTCAATATCAATTAGATATGAAAAGATGGAAGAATTCCAAAATGGTGAAAACAAGACCAAAAAGAAGAAACAAAACATGAAAAAATCTTTTTCTCTTTTCCTAAAGCCTGAAGTGTGCAAACCCTTGTCTCTTTTGAACCAGACACATGAGACAAGATACACAACCAACACATTTAAGTTGTGCTTATGTGAACAATAATTTGTCCACCATAACCTTCTTGAATGGAATTCTTAGAAACTTGTTTCACAGACTGTTTAGACCGTATTCTTTTCTCTCGTGGTCTAATTTTTTCTTTGGAAATTAACTTCTTCGGGGAAGATATGAGATCACATACCTCTGACGATTTCTGAACAAGTTTGAGCCTGTTTGCTAATCGATTGCTCTTCGTTGAAGTTTGTTGACATATCTTATCTTATGTTTGTACTTGAAACATTTGGAGATTTCATGACCCTTGAGAGTACAATAAGAACATGTCAATGTGGAGGATGGTTCAGACGTCATGGTTGTGCAGGATGTTATATTGATGGTAGAACCTGGAAAATTAGAAACAGAATTTCCAGTAGGCAAAGAGAAATACATTTTATCCTCCAAGGTGGTTGAAGTTTCTCCCAGAAGAATATCGAGATTAATGTATGTATTGCTACAATTTTCAAATTGTATATTTTCACAGAGGAATGCAACACTTGATTTTTTGTCTTCATTAGAATCATAGTGATTAGACATTTCATCAATAGTTGCAGCAAGACCTTTGTTTCCAGTGTATTTTCTATGATTTGGACACTCATTTGCAAAATGACCAAAGCCTTTACACTTGAAGCACTGTGGCATATCCTCGTCATCAGTATCGTCAGTATCCCTGTTTTTAGGAGGAACACGATTATGAGGTTTAACTGGTGACTTAGGTTTATCTTTAGTGAACCGTTTACTTCTCTTCAAAAGAATATCTATAAACTGTCTTGTGATCAAATAGACTGACTTGTCAAGATCTTCATCTGATGAATTAGTGTCAGAAGGATCATCTTCAGAGATGCCAACACTTTTACTTTTATCAAGTAATTTAGTGTTCTTTTGTGCTTTGAAAGCAATATCCTTTCCAGATTTAGATACATGCTCATGATCAAAGATATTTAACTTCCCAATGAGAGTATTTCTGGAAAGTGCATCAAGGTTATTTCCTTCAACGATGGCGTGTTTCTTAAAATCGTATATAGATGGCAATGATCTGAGAATTTTTACCACAATGTCCTTTTTAGGAATAGTCTTACCCAATGCAAAAGATGCATCAACAATTTCAGAAACTTTGTGATTAAACTCATCAAATGAATCTTCATCTGCCATGCGAAGGTTTTCCCAATCATAATTTAGGTTTTGAAGCCTAGCTTCTTTTTCATAGGTATTCCCTTCAAATACGGTTTCTAAGACATCCCAAGAATTTTTAGACCGAGTGCACATAGTCACATGGAGATGAAGATATGGGGTAATGGCATGGATGATTGCATTCAATTCGTCAGAATTTTTCTTTGCAACAAGAATCTCGACAGCATCATAATCACCGATATCCTTTGGAACAATTACATTGCCTATTGTAATAACCGGAGGAAATAAGCCATTAAAAACGTAAAACCATGATTGAAAATCACGTGCTTGAAGAAAGGCACACATATAAATTTTACACCACAAGTAATTCGAGCCATTGAAGACTGGCGGTACGTTTATAGAGATAACACTTATGTCCATAGAGTCAAATCACTATAAACATAGACTTATAAGGTCTTAAACGTGTTTTCCTTCTCTGATACCAATTGAAAAAACGGGTGTCTAAAAACCACACCCAATATTCCGCTTAGCAATCTCTATGGACTAACTCCAATATATTTTCAAGAGAATCAACTAGACAGTCGGACTCAATCTTAAGAGAAGTATATCAAAGAGTTATATCTCAATTTCTCACTTCAATCTACAATCAAACAAATAGGAATTTGCAAGCCCGATTGAATATAATAAATAACTTGGACGGTATCAAAAACCAATATCCAAGTGTCAATCAATTTAATCAACAACCAAAGGTTGGATTCATAATTGATTAAACCTACACACAACCTGTGATATTTCAATTATATAAACAAATATAATGCGAAAAAGAAATAACAAAGACACCAGAAATTTTGTTAACGAGGAAACTGCAAATACAGAAAAACCCCGGGACCTAATCCATATTTGAACATCACACTGCATTAAGCCGCTACAGACACTAGCCTACTCCAAGTTAACTTCAGACTGGAATGTAGTTGACCCCTAACCAATATCACACTGATCAAGGTACAGTTGCACTCCTTACGTCTCTGAATCTCAGTAGGACTCCTCACACTTGATTCCCTTAGTTGATCTCATCCACAACTAAGAGTTGCTACGACCCAAAGTCGAAAACTTGATAAACCGATATGTCTCACACGGAAAAGTCTATTGAATAGATAAATCTGTCTCCCATAGATATATCTATGAGTTTTGTTCCGTATTTTGATAAATCAAGGTGAACATGAACCAGTTGATATACCGGACTTGGATTCCCGAAGAACAACCTAGAAATATCAAAAACCTCACAATAATCTTAATCGTACGGTAGCAAAACAAGATATTATGGAAGCACAAACGATGAGACGAAGATGTTTGTGACTAATTTTTATCTTGCCTATCGGAGATTAAATCTCGAGTAAATTTTAGAGAAGATAGTACTCAATCACGATAGAAAACAGCAATATTAGAACATGCAACTACAAATAAAATAGATGGGTCCGGTTTCACAATCCCAATGAAGTCTTCAAGTCGTTAACTTACAGGGTTTTGGAAAAACCTAAGGTTAAAGGAGAATCAACTTCAATTGCAACTAGTATGACACATGAGGTGTGGGGATTAGGTTTCCCAGTTACTAGAGTTCTCCTTTATATAGTCTTCAAATCTGGGTTTGCAATCAATATTACTTTGGTAACAACGCATTCAAAATTCACCGTTAGATGAAAACCTGATTAGACTCAAGATAAAATCTTTCAGCCGTTAGATCGAACTTAGATTGTTACACAAAAATTAAAAGTGACTTCATTTAGATATGGGTAACCGTACCTAAACGTGTACACCTTTATTGGCTCAACAATAGTTAACCGAAGTTAGCCATATGAACACTTTCATATCAACCTTATTCATCTTAACCATAACTAGTTCAAACGACTCAAATGAAACTAGTTCTAGAGTTGTTCAATTGTTTATATTCTCATAGAAGTATACAAGACATAATTGAAGCAAAATCGATTTTGATTCACTCGAATCAAGTCATGAACATTATAGCCACGATTTGCAAACAGGTACGCATACCATAGTGGCGGGACTAAGTTTGGGTTCGCCAGTATGCGAACGGGTACGCATACCATCAAACTCAGTAAAGTCCCGAAACTTGAACCTCACGCCAGTACGCGTACCGGTATGCGTACTTAGTTCCCGTACCTCTATTAAACCAATCAGTACGCATACGTGTATGCATACCAAGGTTCCCGGACTTGGATTGCATATATGCAAGTACGCATACTGTGCTTATATCCAATTGTTCTAATCTCTCATTTCAACTATTGAAACATTCTCGGATGACGACAATAACTGTCTCACACAAATTATTAGCTTCAAAGCAATTTTCAGGTGATTGAATCATCAATACAAAACATTCTGAGTCTACATCAAATGACTGTCTCACACAAATCATGTAAGATGTTACCAGGCGATTTTCACATGATCATATATTGACTTTCGCCAAGAATATAAGATGAACTTGGTTAAAGAGAAATCCTACCAACACATATTTTGAGAAATATGTAGGTGAGTTAAACTCAGCTCGAAATATCAAATGTGCATAATTGAAGTCTATATAGTTGTGCGACTTTTGTATCAAAATACGAGATAGAGTAGATAGAATTTTGAGTGATATATGAGTTCAAGTCTCCACATACCTTTTGTTGATGAAGTTCCACAAACTCCTCTTAGTAGTTCTTCGTCTTCAATCGATGAACGCCGTTGAGTCTAATGCTCAACTACACTTTATATCATAATTCGAGACTTTGCTATAAGTAGACTAGAAATCAAGACTTATAGTTTTGGCAACTAAACTTCACAAACAAGGTTGAGATAGCAACGCTTGCGAGTTCGACCGAGAAGTGCTCTAACAAAAGGATAACTAGGGTTTGGTATAGTAAAGATTGTGATAACACATAGCTATTTCCAACGTTTTCATTATGCATGTTTTTAGATTTATTTGTTTAAATTCTAGAGTTGTTGGAAGATGAACTTGCAACATGTAATCATTATTGGTTTAATTATTGCAAAAATCTTATGAAATATTTGTGCTTTTACATTCTTGTGAATCATCTTATATTTCAGCTCATAAGTTAAATTTATTATGTTTTTATAAACGGAAAATAGAACAAACTCTTTGAGATTTTTCTCGTAGTATTGATCTACTTGTGATCACAGTTTTGTGTTTTGCTGCTTGACACACTCCATAAGATTCTCTTATGAGTAAAATCGAGAAAAATTGTCTCGTTGTTCGTAACTGGCCTTGAGATTAATTTATGTCGACACTTTGGATACAAATCCTTGTGATATGTTAATGTCCTCCAAAATCCTTCTATTTCACAAAAAGCAAGGTCACTCATGTTGTTATCTTGAGAATGACATTTAGTTGGGGAGAGTTCTTAAATGAACTTGTGCTTAATTCTATATCTTTGTGGGGAGTGTGGATGTGGAATTTTAAAGGGGATGCTTGTATCTTTTCATCTCCTAGGATGAGCGCTAAGCATTTATTACTATGTGATGTCATATAAATAAGTTGATATGAGGAGTTACATTTTAACTATGTTATTATGTAGTATCTCCATCTTCCTTAAAACTTGAGATATCTTTTCGGTATATTCATTATGATCCCGCGATTTTCGTACCTTTGTTGATTTTATTGACAAAAAAGGGGAGAATTATTTAGTAGTTTCATACTACATACATATGCTTTATGGATCACTATGTAAGGGGTAGTGAATCATTTAAGCAATAGGTTTACCTATTATACAAAAGATGTAAGTATTGATTAAGGGTAGGGATGTCAATGGGTCCGGGTCCTCCCGGATATCACTGGACCCGGACCCTAGTTATAAAAGTCGGGTCCGGTTCTTAACGGTTCCGGGTCCGGTTCCTAAATTAGTGGACCCATAACCGGACCCGTTTAAAACCCCCGGCACCCATCGGTTCGAGTACCCGTTGGGTATTAAGAAAACACACATAAAAGTCCAAAAACTTGATATATTTCTCCTTTTTGGCTTGAATCAATCTTATTTTTATAAAAATTTGTTATTATTTCTTTATTAATGTACTAGATAAAGATTAAATGTAGGAAAAAAAATTAAAAATGAAAAAAAATCAAATCCAAACTAGCAAAATACCTGTAATTTTTCTAAAAAGAGGGATAAAAGAATGAATAACCGAGTACCCGTTACCTGCGGGTACCCGTCGGGTATTATCCGTTCGGACCAGTTAAGATTCGGGTCCAATCGGATAATTACCCGTCGGGTCCTAATTTGTTAATGGGTCCAATTTTAGGACCCGGAACCGGACCCTATTCTCCCGGGTCCAGTTCCGGGTAATGGGTACCCATTGACGGTCCTAATTAAGGGGAGTTAAATACGTCGTCAAATTCCATGGAATATTAACTTTGTATTTCTAACTTGCATAAATATCGAAATTTGTTAATCAAGAAAGAAGAAACATGCAATATGAAATATGCAAGTTAGAATCAATGCATGAGCTTGTTCTACGACCGAGCCCGATAAGATTGATTCTGGGATTATTCCTGCATCCTCAAGACTTTATTCGAGTTCAAACTATCTTCTAATTTTGTAAATCTAAATTTTAACCTTATTACTGTAAAAATTAGCAAAAATGGTGTTTGAGATTTGGATTCCAAAAATATAAATGTACAATCTATGAAAATATTAGTAGTATGTGCAGGATGTATGCATGGTTGCTAATGTTGTTGAGTAACAATTTGATTGTGAGCCTTATTATCTTTTAACCCGTTATAGGCATTTACTTGTTCCTTTTTATTCTATGTATCATAACAAACCTGTCTGATTCCAGAACTAAATTGAGGTGTATTTTCTTCATTCACTTATTATGAAAACATTTGAGATATTGGAGCAGATAAATATGAACATGATAGGAGACTTAACAAAACCATTCAATCCTTATAGAATTTGAACTTGTTCAAGTTTTTCCATCTTGTAATCTATTTTTGATTTAAAGTGTCCGACTGAAAAAAGAAATCCATTCATCTGGATTTTATGTCATACATTGTGCAATAAGGCTTAGCCGATAATATAATCAAGCATGTACTGGAATGCATATAGTTCGTCAAATAGCGATGATTCTTAGTCGAATAAGGATCAGCCAAAACCACATACACCATATAAGTCATTACAAGCATACATTAAATAGAAAAGTTCATTACATCATTTCATAATAGCCTGTTTGGATGATATTCTAGAAGTCGTTTTTCCGACTTCTGGACCAAAAAACTCAGAAGTTAGTTTGAGTATGCAAATTCAGAGACTTATAGAAGCAAAATATTCCAACTTTTTGTGAAGCAATAACATTTTTGCTTATGATTACTGTTTCTGGTATCCAAATAGGATATAAGTGAGAAAATTAATAAGTCAGGTGGATTAAACACCATTCTCCATAAAGGTTTTGCTTAAGCGCTCAGCCTTAACTTAAGCATCTGCTACTTATGCATTTGCTGATTTAGAATGGCGGCGACTAAACGCAATCCACGTTTGGGTTAAATATAACCTACTTTTTACTTTTCAGTTTTACTAAAACAAAAGGGCTAAATACAACCCATAAGCCAAACAGGTCTTCTCTCTCTTTTCCATTTTCTTTCTCCTGTTTTGCTGTTACTTTCATGTACACGCGAGAGAAGTAGTTAAGGGGTTAAAATCTGAAGTTAAGAAGTTAAGATTAAAAAGAAAAAATAGTAAATGGAAATGGAAATACGTGTGCTCGAAATGTAGATGATGATTCTGTCGGTATATCTTTTTTCAAATATGACGAAGATAGTATAATAAAGTTTGATCAATGTTTTGTTAATAGAAGATGATCATTAAGATATGATTTATCCTTAATTAGGGTATGACAGTATAACAAAATTTGATCAAAAAGAATTGATTTTCAAAATCATGAGTCCAGCATCTCTGATTACATCAAATGGTTTATTTGAACCAATCACTAATGAAGAAACTTGAATTATTTATTAATTCTTTACGGTATAATCACGAACTGTGAGTGATTATAGATATCTCAATTCCTTTATATGAACTCCTCTCTACGTATTTTTCCCGTGAAACCCTAAATACAACTTTTTTTCTCATATAATTATTTGTTTATTTGTGTTTGTCCAGGTTGTATTTTGTCAAAACATATTTGTATGATTTGGATTATATTTAACTAAAACATGGGTTGTATTTAATCACTGCCTTTAGAATTATGCAAAATTATCTTTGCTAGAGTGATTTTAGCAATTCCGGAAGCATTTTGCATTGCTTCGTGACATTAACCGAGGGTACTTCCCGATTGCTCGCGTGTTACAATTTTGCTGGATCGTTTGGATGAAAGGCCGACGTAAGACAGGCACCCAATTTAGGCCCAATACAAACTTAAGGTTTAGAAGAAATTTGCTCGCAAACAGGATTGCTTCTTTATCTAACCCTAGAAAAAAACTCGCCCTAAAAGAAATCGAATAACCCAAACGAGCGACGGAGCAAAACCCTAAGTTTGATATCTCTGTGTCTCCTGATTATCCGTCACCATGGGGATAGATACGATGCAAAGACCAGGTTCAGCAACACAGAAACCACCAAACAAGGTTCGTTGGGGTGAATTAGAAGAAGATGATGGAGAAGATCTTGATTTTCTTTTACCACCACCAGTAGTAACAGGACCAGATGAAAATGGTATTAAGAAAATTACTGAATATAAGTTTAATGATGATGGTAATAAGGTTAAGATTACAACAACAATTCGGATCCGGAAGCTTGCTAAAGCTAGATTAACTAAAGCTGCTATTGAACGTCGTTCTTGGCCTAAGTTTGGTGATGCTGTTCATGAAGATGTTGGTGCTAGACTTACTATGGTTTCTACTGAAGAGATTCTCCTTGAAAGGCCTAGACCTCCAGGTTCGTTTTCCTCTTTTTATTTTAAGCTTCTATCATTTTTTTGTACTGTTTACTGAAAATCCTTACCTCATCTCAATTGTTGAGAACCATAAAATAAAATAAAAACCTGACTAGTGAAGATATGCATTAAAATCGACAGGCACTATATTGCAGCTCCCTCATTTAGGGAGGTAATGACCTTGTTCCTTATTAGGAGGGGTATCATCAGTGGGGTTACATTAAAAATTGAGCAATGTGCAGGGCTGCTAGCTTTATTTAGGGTATCATTTAAGAGCTGGGTCTGTCGGATTTGAACTATATAGGAATCCCCTGTACTTGGTCTAACAATAGAATAGGAAACAAAGACATAAGGGAGGGAATTGATGGAACCCTTGCTAATCAGCAATTGTATCACAACTTTCCTGATGCTGCTGCTTTTCACTTGACTAGGGTTGCTTCTGACCATACTCCAAATCTCCGATGCTTTTAGATATGAGGGGCTGGGTGGAACACACAGATTTCAATATGTTTCGGCTAATGCATGCTAGGAATGATAATGATATTCTTTAAGACTTACCTGAATTAGCTCAAGAATTACATTTTCAAGAAGGTTTTTTGAAAATAAAGAGGTTATTCTTAAAATAATTTACAATGAAAATGAAAAACCAGGACTCCTAGTTTCTAGGAAGAGGATTGAAACTTGCAACAAGATTGAACACATTTACTGACATGATAGCCGTAACAGATATTGCCACATAAAAGCTTTGACCAATCATATTAGTAAATTGAGGGAAGATACGGGGCTCTGGATAGAAGATCGAAATCAGCTTGATATTTTTTTAATGAAACATTTCTCTTAGATTAGCACTTTTGTTGATATACATGCTTGATTTAATAATATCATGCCTGATGATAATTTTATTTGATGAAATTTTCCCGAGATAATTGCGAAAGCACATTCTAACCTACGAATATTTCTTTTATTCAATCTTTGTTATGATTTTGTTTGATATTTAAGTCTTTTTCTCTATCAGACTCACAAATTTCCTATGTAGTACTATCTGTGTAAGGCAAGTTAAGAAATAAAATGCTCACCCTATATCTAACTTTGAATATTTTTGACTTAGAGGCTGTTGTCGGGCTGGGTACTTATTTGGCTGAAAAAACTGAAACGTGTTACAACCTAAAACCATCTTTTTGTTTGTTATCAAATTGAGTTCCTTTTCCTTGCTGTGTGGCCTTGTTGGGTTTAAGCTTTGTAAATCTAGCTAATTGTATGATTAGTTTTGAAGGAACGGGTTTAAAATCTTGATAGGTTAAACCTTTTCAACGTTATTTTATATTTCTTCTGTACAGTTTCCTTATCTGTTTCACTTAATATTTTGTCTTATCATATAAACAAAATCATAGTTGCTAACATGGTAAGCACTAACATCAGGTAGCAAAGAAGACACCAAGCCTCTAGGAGATATATCAGCTACTCCAGGTGCTGTGCTTATGGTGTGCAGGACCTGTGGTAAGAAGGGTGATCACTGGACATCCAAGTGTCCTTACAAGGATCTTGCTGCCCCACCTGAGAGTTTCAGTGATAAGCCTCCTACAGCAGATACCGCCACATCTGGCACTTCCAAGTCAGGAACCTACATTCATCCTGGCCAGAGAGATGGGGCAAAACAACTCGGATCAGAGATGAGACCACGAAGAAATGAAGAAAACGCTGTTCGTGTCACAAACCTCTCGGAAGATACTCGTGAGCCTGACTTGCTTGAGCTCTTCCGTACTTTTGGTGCTGTCAGTCGTGTTTATGTGGCTGTAGATCAGAAGACTGGCATGAGCCGAGGATTTGGTTTTGTGAACTTTGTGAACAAGGAAGATGCTGAGAGGGCAATCAATAAGCTCAATGGATATGGTTATGACAATCTCATTCTCAGAGTCGAATGGGCGACTCCCAGGGCAAATTAGAATTAAAGGAGTCTTTGCTTCATTTTTGAATCTCAAAAATCACGCCAGAGTTGCAAGAGGGTGGATGTTATTTTTCTCCTTCTAGTACTATTTTATTTTGTTGTCTGTTATTAAGAGAGGCTTTAATACTTGAACTAGAGACGGGTTTATAATCACTTTCAGAGTATGATCCATTTGCTACTTTGTTTCTGTTATAAATCTTTAGACTCACCCTTCTGTTTTACATTTTATTTTTACATAGTTCTTCACGAAAAATATGGGTGTGAGCCTTCTAGATGGTTTAGAAGTTAAAGTCAAGGAATAAACTTGGGCAGGAGTTAGTTTTAAGAAACCAGGGGAGAGATCTTGGTGGATTTTCAGACCGTGTGGTTTTGGTAGATCAATTGTGAGTTGTGACTTGTGAGAAAGTCCAAAAAGAAGTGTGGAGCTCTTTTTCGTCAAAATTGCAAATAGCTTATTCTCTTCTTTGCCTGTTTAGGATTTGCCAAGTTTAGTTTCCTCTCATAATTATCTTTCAAATTCTACCGTTCTAACAATTGCATGATGATGTATAGCAATATAATTGAATATTTATTTAGTTAAGTGGCCAATTAACTGAGTTCACAATCATATCTCTAACTAATTTAGGATATGTTAATACAAAAAAGTTAATAACTCTTGAATACAAGTAGTATAATATAATTATGGTCGTAGCGATATTCTCTTGTAATTACATGTAAAATTTGACATTTGTCTAAATGAACTACTCGTAGTAGTCCGTTGTATTAATTAGCCTATTCCACGAATTGTAATGCTCTTAGAGAATTCGACTCGATTGCGCTATGCGTCGGGTTGTTTTTTAAGTATAATTCATATTCACATCGTTATAGGTGTACGATGACTCTAGGAAATCAACGGAATAGATTTGAGATGAAGTTTTCTAGGGCTTTTGATAACTAAAGATTAAACAACAATTTTAATCATTCATCCATGGACATGTTTAAGATTGGAGATGAATTTTTGCCAGTATTCTCAACTCATGGGTCACTTTTTTACTTATTCTTACCTTTCAATTTAAATCTAAATTACTTTTAATTCATAAAATCCCCCATTTACACATGTATTTGATTTAAATAACAACCTTTCGGTGGAACAAACTCTTTTTTGTCATCGTGATCTTAATATAAAATTATTAATTTAATTAGAAGTTTTTTTTTCTGTACAATCCGGTTTAGAAATTTTAGTCATGGTGAGATTCACAATCTGTCTTCGACAATGTAAAGTGATCATATATGTGATGCTATGGTTCATCTTGTACATAACCGTGTTCTCTTATCACTATTGATGCATAATACATGATATATCCTGTAGGCTGCCACAACGGTCCAAAATACATAGACATCTAAGACCTTACAATATGGCGTTCAACTCGTTTGTATGGATCAAAGCCTACCTTTGAGGTCGTCATCCGGTCAATTGTTCAGTAGCAATCAGCACTTATTCCTCTAGGTATACTTATCTTCCACTTCTCGAAAACTTAGAAGAAAAAAAATGAAAATCAATGCACTGGTAGACAACAAAATTAGGTGTAGATCCACAATTATGTGAATATCAAATTAAACATAAGAAAAACGATTCTTAACATAAAAAACAAAAAATGAAAACCAATGCATCGTTAGAGTTAACAAATTACCTGGAGTAGGCTTATATACCCTACAATTTGGCTAGTTGATTTCTTAGAGGCATGTCTCAACTCAAGTAGGGGATGCATGTAGTGCGCCACGAGTAATCACAAAATGTATTTAGAGGATGTAATAGTCGTAGGAGGTTGGCATCGATCTTGTTCCCGGAATTGCAATAGCATTCACCTTAGTCTCATTCAACTTTCATTTACCTTCTTTATCCTTGGTTCCAATAAGCACCTCCCTTGTATACTTCAGGATGAACTGTCTAACCTTGTAACTAAAGCTCTTCTTAAACTTCCTCCCCGGTGTTTCTTAATCTCAACTAATGAATTCGTTAGTAACAACGTAAACCCGAACCTAGTTTAATTGCTTGGTGAATTTTTTCTTCACATATTTACCTCACGGTGAGGTGTAGAATTTTCCAATATTATTAGCGTCAATAGTCATCTCGTTGAATAGAAGATTGTATGTATCCATATTTTCATACATTCTCTCAACAAATGCTAATTTGGTCACCATATCATGGCATGTCATTGAAATATCAACCACAGGAAGCAACCTGTCACAGCATTGCTCGATTGAACCCACTAAGTGTTTCCATGTCAAGTTTTGGTTGTCATATTTTATCTCAAAAATTCGAGGCTGCTTGATTAGATTACTAGAGTCAACTTCGTTAGGTTAGACTAGGAAGTCTAGGAATGTTGAGACAAGCTCATGTTACTCTAAAAAATCTGAAGACGAATCGCATCATCGAACACATGATCCTTTTGCTCGAGGTTAATAATATATATTTGGCTTGTTTTCATTTCTATCTACGTTGCTTTCAAGTCATTTATATTGAAAACATAGCATACAAAACATCTCTAGTAGTGATGACTTGATCATTATACTATGATCAAATTGTCAAGGAACAATATACAAATTTTACGAATTTGGTATATTAGAATAAGAAGTATAACGTTTATCTTTTGAAATTCGTATATGCGAAATAGCACTATTTTTGTAATTCGTTGCTAGTTAGTGTGTTGAACTTCGAGTTGATTCAATGCCTAGAAAACTATGTGTAATTACATAAGTTTAATGAAGTAAACTTGTATGATAGTCGAAAGGAATCAAAGGATTTATTCTAGGAAGGATCCCTTAAACAAATATCTTTACTATGACTGATCATAAGGATCTCTAGTGAAAAAGTGGGGGTCTAACAACCTCACCCAATATTTGGCTTAGCAATCTATATGGACTACTCCAATATACTTTCAAGAGAATCAACTAGACAGTCAGACTCAATCTTAAGAAAAGTATATCAAGGAGTTATATCTCAATTTCTCGGTTCAATACTTACTCAAGCAAACAGCAATCTGCGAGTCTAATTGAATACAGGAGAAATTAACTTGAACGATACCAAAGAACAATGTTCAAGGATCAATCAATTTCAATCAACAACCAAAGGTTGGATTTACCAATTCATCGATTCAACGCAGAACCTGTGATATTTCAATTATATAAAAAAATATAATGCGGAAAAGAAATAACACAGACACCAGAAGTTTTGTTAATGAGGAAACCGCAAATGCAGAAAAACCCCGGGTCCTAGTCCAGATTGAACACACACTGTATTAAGCCGCTACCGACACTAGACTACTACAAACTAACTTCGGTTTGGACTGTAGTTGAACCCCAATCAATCTCACACCGATCCAAGGTACAGTTGCGCTCCTTATGTCTCTGATCCTAGCAGGATACTACGTACTTGATTTCCTTATCTGATCCCACCCATAACTAAGAGTTGCTACGACCCAAAGTCGAAGACTTTAATAAACAAATTTGTATCACACAAAAAATTCTACTGGAATATTTAAATCTGTCTCCCAAAGAAATACCTACGAGTTTTGTTCCGTCTTTTGATAAATCAAGGTGAACATGAACCAATTGATATACCGGTCTTATATTCCCAAAGAACAGCCTAAAAATATCAATCACTTCACAATAATCTTAATCGACTAGCGAAACAAGATATTGTGGAATCACAAACGATGAGACGAAGATGTTTGTGACTACTTTTCTATCTTTCCTATTGGAGAAATTAATATCGAGCCAATTTTAGAATTGTACTCAATACGATAGAAACAACAAGATCAGATCACGCAACTACAGAGAAAGTAGTTGGGTCTGGCTTCACAATCCCAATGAAGTCTTCAAGTCGTTAACCTACAGGGTCTCGATAGAAACCTAAGGTTAAAGGAAAATTGACTCTAGCTTATACAACTAGTATCACACAGGAGGTGTGTGGATTAGGTTTCCTAGTTGCTAGAGTTCTCTTTTATATAGTCTTCAAATCAGGGTTTGCAATCAATGCTACCTTGGTAAAAAATCATTCAATATTCACTATTAGATGAAAACCTGATTAGATTCAAGCTAATATCTTTCAACCGTCAGATCGAATCTTATCTTGTTATACACAAATCAAATACACGTTCGTTTAGGTTTGTGTAACCGTACCTAAACGTGTACACCTAGCCATATGAGAACTTTCATATCAACCTTATTTATCTTCACCATAACTAGTTCAAATGACTCATAAGAACTAGTTAGAGAGTTTTTCAATTGCTTAGATCTTATATAAGTATATAAGGCACATTCGAAACAAAAACGATTTTGATTCACTCGAATCGATTCAGGAACATTGTAGCCACAGTTTGCAAATATGCATTCTTTAGTTTATACATGTCTTAGTTCACGAATAAACCGTTTTTAGAAAATAACCCACTCAAGTATGCATACCGGTATGAATACTTAAGTACCCGGATTGAGTTTGTTTTCAGTTCACAAACTCCACCAGAAATTCACGTGATGTGAACTTCCGGCAGTACGCGGACTTAGCTTCCGGACATCCTGAATAGTAAAGTACGCATACTTTAGTTCAAGGATTTTGGACTTACACAAGTATGAGTTCACATACAATGTTTATATCCATTCAAGGTTATATATTCTAAACTCTCATTTCAATCATTGAAACATTCTTAGAGGATGTTAAATAGAGGTTATTCACACACTATTTTTCATCAAAGCGATTTTCAACATATTGAAATAATCAACATGACTTTCGTCACTTGTAAAGATGAACTTGGAAAAAGCGAAAGCTTACCAACACATATTTCGAGAAATAGATAAGCGGGATAAACTTGGCTCGAAATAGCAAATGTGTATAATCGAAGTCTATATAGAAATACGAATTTTGTCTCAAGATAGGAGATAGAGTAGATAGAATTTGATTTATAGATAAGTTCAAGTCTCCACATAACTTTTAGTCGATGAAGTTCCACCAGTTCCTTAAGTAGTTCTTCGTCTTTGCATGATGAACGTCGTGGAGTCTAGAGCTCAACTACACTTTATATCCTAGTTCAAGACTTAGCTTTAAGTACACTAGTAATCAAGACTTGTAGTTTTGGCAACTAAACTTGACAAACAAGCTTGAGATAGCAACGTGCGAGTTCGACCGAGCAGTGCTCTAACATCTAGTAGGACCGATCCCTTGGAAAAGGATCATTACTAGGACCGGTCCTAGGGATCTCTAGCTGGACCGATCCCTTAACAAGGATCTCTTACCGTACCGATCCCTAATAGCAATCGTATTTTGATTTACTCTAGGGTTTGCACAGATTTAAGAATCTGAGTTGCTAAGGTAGGAAAGTTTACAGTGTCGACATTATGCGTATTTGAAAATTTGCTGAAATCTCATATATTTATTATTCAAATATATTCCTTGATACTCAAGGTGAGATCCCAACCAAAATTCTCAATAGTCTTTTTATATTCGGAATTTATATGTCTTTAATTTCCAAGTAATTAAAGCATATCTGTGGAGAATATATATTAGTAAAGTATACTTGTATGCTAGCAAATATTGAGTTGTCGTCCATGCTGAGAAATTTCAGTATATTAATTGGATATCAATTGGAATTTAATAAAATCCTAAAATTGATATTTATTGCATATCTTTTGGCTGTCAATAAACTTCCGAAATCCGAGATCCATTTCCGAAAGTTCGACATCCTATAGGATTTAATCCGAGTTGTCGGATTTCAGAACCGAGTATATTATCGGACTTTACCTCTTAACCTTATCGAAATCGTATTAGGCCAATTTCGTTTGGCTAAGTTCCGACATCTGGTAAACCTAGGGGTTTACTAGTAATTTTCCAACCCCTGGGTATTAGATGTCGAGAATTAACATGATACTATCATTAGTCTTTAACATTTTTTATTCTCAACACATAAAGTAGAGAAAAATATCGAGAGAAAGAAAAAAAAAAGTTAGATCGAGGTCGATAGAGAAAAGTTTAGATTGTGGAATAGATCGATAGATGGTCAGAGATTCTCAGATAAGTAAGTAATGATTGATGTTTCGAAATTAGATTTTGATTCTTTTCCCAACTCGATTGCATGTTTGATGTTTCACGTTTAATTATAAATGAGCATGATGTTTAAACTTGATTGATAACATGTTTAAAACCTAATTTCAATCACCCCTTTCTATTTCTCTAATTTCAACCTCTGATGGTAATTAGAGTTTCTGCTATTGATTTTGGGTTAACAAAAAATGAAATTTTAGGTTAGTTTTATGCTAATAGTTAACCTATCAAAATTTATCCAAATGAAAATCCGATATCCGATAGCTTAACCTATCGGAATCAGACTTGATTTTTCGAATTTCGTTTGTTATTATCAGATTTCAGAATTCCGATAACAGTTAACCTATCGAAATCGAATTGTTCAAAATCCGTCGGAATTTTATCCGTTGACGGCCTTAGTTTTCGGTTTTGGAAATTCCTTGGTGTCCAAACTACCTTGGTCTATAAATAGTGAAGTTTGTTCTTCTTACAAACTCATCCTAGAACACAAGCACTTCACCTTGTAGTATGTGTGGGAAGTCGACTAGAAATATTAATTGTAATACTAACCTGGAGAGCAGAGTAACCTAGTTAGGCGAAACCTTTTACGTCTGATTCATTTAAAGACTTATGTGGGATCAAGAAGTGTCTAGAAATACCGTTGGAATAGTTTCCGATTATTGATTTGATTGACTAACGATAGTTGAACCTTGATAATCACTAGTTTGTTTATTCAATGATCTTTCTCTTCTGGTATAAGGTCACTCGAACTAGATTAAGGGTCGACAAATTTCAGATCTTTTTTTAAATCTGAAGATGGTTATCCATTATTAACATACTGCGCTCTGTGTGTCATCGACCACAAGGTAATCAAGTTATATTTGAAGACAATAAGATTTTCTTATCGGTATTCTGATATTTGTGATTTTACTTCGTGCACACTTGATTGACTGGGATTCAAAAAGTTTGTTTATCTTTGATAGAATTTCATAACTTTTTATGTAGACCGACGATATATCATTTGGTGGTTCTCTTCAGGATCCAAATCTGATAGACTGTGAACTAAGGTTTGATTATCTCGATAATCTAGATCTTGGTTGATCTAAACAAACACAAAGGAGTTTATATTGATTAAACGGAAGAGCCTTTGCATAGCCCAACAATGTCTCTGATTTAGTTCTTAAGATTGATAGAGTTTTCACCGAATAAAGTTTAGTCATTTACTGTTTCGGAATATGATTCAAAGAAGTTGAGTGCTAGAAGTCCTCACAACTGGTGAAACAACTTAAGATAGTGAACTCTATCTTAGGATTCATATGCGCTGGCCAGATTGGTAGTAGGCACAGGGATACTGAAGGAACTTAGTAACTTGGAGTTAGTTTACTTGGTCTCAACTAGACGAAGTTGGTATAGTGTTTGTCCATCGGATTAATTCTGAGAGTATTCACAACTGGACTAGGTCCCAGGGTTTTTCTGCATTTGCGATTTTCTCGTTAACAAAATTTTGTTGTGTGTTACTTTGATTTCCGCATTGTAACTATTATTTTATTTATAATAAAGTAATTGCACTGTATGCTAATCAAACACTTGGTTTGATACCATAGTTGGTTCAGTCGGAACTTACCAAGTGAATATCTTGTGGTTGCTTTCTTCTTGAAAGTTTTTGTCTATATTAGATCAGGAAAGGTGTGCCTTGAATAGGATGATACGAAAATATTATGGTGTACTTGGTACCCTCGTTTTTTTCAACCCCAATTCATTTACAATTTACGCAGTTGTATTACATTCCATTGTAAATGGTCATTCAAATATTTTAGCCGTAGGAGATTTTGGTTTCAATCGACGAACCACATTAGGATGATTTATTATATATGATGTATTACAATATAATTAGAATATTAACACTCCAACCTATTTAAAAAAATAACTTACACACAAGGTTCAAATTATTACCTCAGTTGAACAGATTACTTTGGCCCAAGAGTCTTTATATCCAAATAAAAATCTCTTTTATCTTTTGGAAATCCGTGAGTTTGCCACTGCTAGATCCTTAATCATCAAACTAGTATGGGGGAATTTGTGATCCCTTTTTCTTATTTTCTCCTAGCTTGTTCTTATTCTTTTTGAATCTCATCTTGTTCTTCTCCTCCTTAAGTATTTGGTTGTTCTTCTCCTTTTTCAGTATGTTGTTGAGTTTGATCATTGATACAAATTCTCGAAACCACTAAGATGGTGTATAACTCATGTTAAAGCATAGCTCGGTTGAACTCACCAAGCGTTGGTATGTCAAGTTTGGTTTTCATATTTTAGTATCAAAACTCATCAAAAGTCGCTTGATTAAATACTAGAGTCAACTTCGTTTAGGTTAGACTAGAAAGTCTAGGAATGTTGAGACATACAAGTATTACTCTGAAGACCTGAAGAATGTGAAGAAGTAACGAACTACAATGACAACATCATCCTTCTACTTGAGGTTAGTAATATTGACTTGAACTCTTTCATTCCTAACGTATCTTCCAAGTCGTGATGTATTGAAACATAACTGGAAGCTGTATATATTGTATAATACTCTAGTGATGAGACATGATTATAATAGTATGGTCATAGTATTAAGGAATTAGACTATGAAGTATAACGCTTATCTTTTGAACTTCGTAGATATGACATCGACATAATCTTGTAAATGACACAACAAGATTTTGTTAACGAGGAAACCGCAAATGCAGAAAAACCCGGGGACCTTGTCCAGAATTGAATACCCTCAGGATTAAGCCGCTATACAAAATTAAACCTAACTTCGTATAGTTGAGACCAAGCAACTAAACATATAGTTCACCTAGTTCCGCATGTATTCCCATGCCTCCAACTTATGAACAAGTCAAGTACTTGGAACAATTCCTTTGGTTCGTATTCCAAACAGTAAATGAACAACAAATTTGTTTGGTATCAACTCTCTTCAACCAAGTGTTGTGAGTTCGACAAAGGCTCTTTTGTTGATCTCAAATAAACTCCTTCGTCAGGTTCTTAGATCTATCTTATTCTCAACTACCGAAGTAATTGTTAAGATTTTGCAATCAATACTTTTAATCACAAATAATTGTATTGATGTCGATCTACACAACTAACCAATCCAATCTACCACAAGGATAAACTGATTATAGTTGGATCCTCTTATACCGAAATAAGTATTGTGCATACCAAAGATTATGAACCCCAAATGATAAATCTTCAATATATTCTTTGTCTTCAAATCTTCTTAGATCTTCAATAAACATATGCACACAACAACTTGAATTTCTTGTGATCAATCACGCACAAAACGAAGTCTGTTAGCAATGGATTATCACAAGATCGTCTTCAGAACTAACAACAGTCTAAAGATCCCTATCGAAAGTTCGATCTAGTTTGAGTGAATCTTATATCAGAAGAGAAGATTCTCAAGCATAAAAAAACTAGGTGCAATCAAAGTTCAATCGAAAACACAAGATAAACCACAATTATCTAGTTTCCCACCAATGGTACTCGTAGAGCTTCTAAATCCCAAAGAAGACTTTAAACTGAGCAGCCGTAAGAGATTTCTCCTAATTAGGTTACTCTCCTCTCCGAATAGGCGGCTACACCAGTAACTACACAACCGAGGAAGTTTGTTGTCACGAAGGATTAGTTTGCTAGAAATGCAAACTTCAAGTATTTATAGATAAGGAAGTTTGGACACCAAGGAATTTCCAAAACCGAAAATATTCTCAAAGATATTCAATATATTCCAAATTCGGTTTCATAATTCCTGGAAATTCTCTGTCCAAAATATTGACCGAAAATCTCTTTGGAAAATCTTAACTAGTAAATGCACGTTACTAATTCTCGTTTTCCTAAAATAAAATTAAAAACCTTAAATAACATATTCTTAACTTATTTATTTTTCGGTCCTAGGGTTTTCTTCCTGTCGCTATTAACGAATAACTTTGAACAATAAAAGATAAACATTACTGCATGTGTTCAAAGTATGCCGACATCCTTACTTTGTAAGTCCTCTTTCATGCTTACAACCTTGAAACCGATTTTCCACACTTCCAAACAAGTTTAGAATTGGTTCATCCGACTTCAAGAACTATGCGATTGATCAGGAAACACTCAATCACAAATCACGGGTTTAACGGTTTTACCAAAACAAGTTTCGGTTCTACCTCCATGCGAGTACTCTGCATACTCACACTAGCTTTCCGTAATTCGGTTGACTAGGTAATAGGATCGGTTCCCCACATATATATGGTATCTAACTTATATGTGTTGCACATGTACATAGGATCGGTTCCCCTTTCTGCTACTAACTTGATGCACCTCATACAAGGATTGATTCCCCTTTGTGATGTGTTGCACCTCTTCATATGATCGGTTCCCTTTTACCCAGATTCGTTCAAACAAATCACAAACTCGATCATACCATCTCAGGTGATTACTTAAGATCGGTTTCACTAATAAAAGTCATACCAATACATAAGTTAGGCCTTTGTGAATAGTTTTACCAAGAACACAAACAAGTCGTGAACGGTTATACTAAATCACACATATTGGACGTTCACAAGATATGCAATGAATAACAATCCCAATAACGCCTGGCAATTTCCTTTTCGATTCATAAACAAGTTTATGAACTTACTTCCTTAAAATACATGTAAAACATTGTTTCCTAGGATAAAATCCTCACCTCATACACATACATAATCATAATAGCATTTAAACGATTATGTCGATGTCTTATCTACAAAGTTTAATGGTTAAGCAATAAACTTCATATTGTATTACTTAATACTATGTCTATCTAGAGTTTCGCAGTTTCGTTTTCAATATGCACGACTTGAAAGATACGTTAGGGAATAAAACAGTTCAAATCAAATATCACTAACCTCAAGTGGAAGGATGATGTTGTCGTTTTATCTTCTTACTTCTTCACTTCTTCAAGTCTTCGCAATACTTGTAATGTCTCAAATACTAATACTTTCAATCTAACCTATACGAAGTTGACGCTAGCACATAATCAAGCGACTCTCAAAATGAGTTTTGATTCACTAAAATATGACAACCAAACTTGACATACCAACGCTTGGTGGGTTCAACCGAGCTATGCTCTAACAATTACCAGTTATTCAATTATTCAAAGTTTTTTATTGGGTCATTTAATAAATTGTCCTCATTTTTATCACTATTTATTATTTTTGTCCGTTTTTTTCAAACTTTTTCATAGTTGTCCTTTCTTTGACTTTGTCTACCCCATTTTTTTCAAAACCCAGTCAACGACTATTAACTGACAAGTCACAATATTTTAAGGACTGAAACTGACAAAAAAACCCTCAGGTTTAGAGAATCTAACCGTGGTTAACATTTAAGTTCAGCAAAAAAAAACTGAAACATTGATCAAAGGAAACTAGTAATCAACATCAAAAGTATAATAACTAACCTGAAATGTTGATCTGAAACTTAAGTTGTTCCCCGTAAGACATAAATAAGTCTAACAGAATCAACAACAACCCCATAACAAGTCTTGCAGATACAACTGCATACCAAAATAACCTATAATAAACCCATAATAAGTCTAGCAGATACTACTGCATTCAGAAAACCTTTAAAAAAACATAGATAACAATACTAATAAGTTCTGATATGAAATAAACAAACTAGATTAGGAGAAACATAAAATATGGTTGAATAACTCAGATTACTTCTTCTACTTCTTAGATCGTGGCTCCTCCAATATGAAAAACTGCTTGAAAAATTGTCTAACATTTCCGTTACCACCAAAAGAGTGGAGGCTGCAAATGAGGTGTATTCCTTGGTCTGCCTCTCTTCCTAGTACCACTGGTCTGTCATCCACGTAGGTTAGTTGTAGTAAAGTTTACACCATCTACCTCAGTTTTTTCCCTTTTACCTTTAGGATTAGATCCAACTTCACCACCAACACATGTTCTAGAATTGTGTTCGGCTTTCTTGCAATTGGAGCATGATCTAGCTTTCCTTTCATTGTGTGGTTCATCATGTGCCCTCCTCTTATTGACCCTGGGCCTACCTGCCTTCTTCATCAGTATTGGAGGCTCAACTCCTGGATCTATGTCTCCAAGATACATCAATTGTTGAACTGTTGTCAAGAGACTTTAAAATAAAGAAATAAGACGAGAATAAGAAATAATAAGAAAACCATAATGAAAAAGATATGCTCCCTCCGTTCTTTTTTAATAGGCCAGTTTTTACAAATAAAAGTTTCAAAAAAATAAGCCAGTTTCCTAATTGGGAAAGTCAAATGTTATTTTAATTTTTTGGGACCACTTTTCTCTTAACTTCTTTTGATGACAAGTGTCATGTGGACCACTTCACTTTACTTCTTTTGCTAACAAGTGTCATGCGGACCATTTCACTTCACTTCTTTTATTGACAAGTGTCATGAGGACCACTTTCAATGATTAGTTCTCTTAATTTTCTTAAATTTCGCTAAAAACAAAACTGGCCTATTAAAAAAGAACGGAGGGAGTATAAAATACAAAAGTATAAGGAGCACTTAACTAAAGACTTAATAAACTAAGAAACTGTATACATGTACCCAGTCTTCTCCGTCTTCTAAAGGTACAAAGTCATTTGCATATATGGCTCTATAATACTGGATAAAATAAAACTTACTACAGTAAACAATAATAAAAAGGGATATTTTGACTTTGGGTCACATAAAAGTGATCAGAATTGCGTTTAGGTCACGATTTTTTTTTTAATTAGAGTTTGGGTCACAGGACCATGGTTGACCATCTGACAGTTAAGATTTTTTTCCCCTAAAAAAGTTAATGTTTATTTATTTGACGCCTGTCAACTGCTGTTAGCATGTGAATGCTGAGTTGCACATGTTACTTTAAAATCTAATGACTCATCCCGAGTCCCCGACGAAAACTAAGGTCGTGTTTGGTAGCCTTGATATCCTAACCTAGGTTGGGTTATCTCTTAAATAACTGTATATTGTGTTTGTGTGGGTGCTTATTCCATATCAAGATAAGGAGAGTATATCCTACCTAAATTTTAGGAGGCTAAAAAGGTGGAGTTTTGGAATTCCATGTAAAACCTGGAATACCTTAATCCTTTCCTGGGTTAGACGGTTACTTTTATAACTAATTTTTTATTTAAATATTTGTATGCTCAAAAATAGATAATTATATGGTGTAATTTTTTATTTTCTTTTCAATTAATTAATTCAGCTTGTATACAAGTCTTTTGACAAACAATATACTACAGTAACCCACAATGGAAAACAAACACCATTTAAAATAACCATTGCCATGATAATCTTGGATAAACCAAAGAATTTCCTAACCTGGACGAAGTATTTTGTATCCAAGCTGCCAAACAGACCCTAAATCTAATCTTCTTTTCTCTTTCGTATTCTCTTTCTCTTTCACCAGCCACTTCTCCATTCTCTGTAAATTTGTTTCTCAATTATGTTGTTTTATGTTTTGTTCATTATTCATGAGAAATTTTCCATGATATCGATATTTTTATAATCGGGACTAGATTAGTACCAGATTTAATTAGTTGGAACCTTCAATAACATTTTTAGAAAATCTCGATGGTAAACATAACTGGAGACCAAAAAGAAGAAGCAATATGATTTTTTGTATATCAACAGCATAACCAGAAGAAGACGACGATGAATGGATAGACTGCTGTTGGTTTGAATTTATGTTTATAATGCAACGAAATAAACTCTAGCTTTGTTTCTGTTAACATAATTGTTTGATGATTGATGGATCAAATTCATAAATTTTTCCTTAAATTCTGTCGATTTTACAATGGGGTTAATTAATTTGATGCAAGTTTGTTTGAACTTAAATTATTCAATTAAAGTTTTTCAACGTTAATTTGGGGATTTCTTCCAATTAGGGTTCTTAGAAATTTGGTTATTTTATCATATTCCATCTTCTTTTGATAATTCATGAAGTTGGCTGTTGTTTTTCATTGGTTATTGACGATTCTTCTGTTTTAAATTTGAATTGGGGTTCCATTCAGCCATCAATTCAACCATGTGATCTTCATTATTCACGGAAAACAACAACATACCTTCACTTACATACTTTTGTTTGTTGTTCTTAGTTTCTATAGTAGTTGTCCTAACCCTAGCTTTTTGGTGAACCTGTCCATCTTACCAACAACAAATTTGAAGCTATAAACATCGAAACAGTAACAAAACAATATCAAATTTTGGAGTTTGGTTGAATTGAAGTGAAGACGATATGGATGTTCTTGAGTTCATGAATGATTAAAAGTGTTGGACAGTTGTTTGAATGTTGAAATTCTTACAAGGAAGGAGGTGGAGGAGGGTGGTGGTGGTGTTGCTGTTAGAACCGAAGGAGGTCGAGGTTGTACTGGTTGTGGTGGTGGCGACAATTCTGTCAACGGCGACTAACAGAGTTAAATAAATCGAAATTGATTTAAAAAAATAAATGATTAGTTAACTGTCAAGACGGTCAACCAGTGTCCCGAACTCTAATTAAACTTTTTTTGTGACCTAAAAGCAACCTTGATCACTTTTATGTGATCGAAAGTCAAAATATCCATAAAAAACAATCATTAAAACCTCATGAGGTCAAGTGAAATGAATGACTTAAATAAAAGGGAAAAATTAGTTAGACCACTTGCTCAATCCACTTTGGCCTCATGGGAGTCTCAGCGTGCTGACAAGAAAACCCCCTCAATTGCCTTTGCACACAAATGCAAGTTCTGTCATGAAGGTTGACAATCACGACCTTCTTGTGCACACTAGTAACCTCGCGAAATTTCTAAACACTGATGGCAGAACCTTAAAAGTGTTTGTTAATGTTAGAGCATTGCTTGGTTGAACCCACCAAGCATTGGTATGTCAAGTTTGGTTGTCATATTTTAGTGAATCAAAACTCATGTTAAGAGTCGCTTGATTATGTATTAGAGTCAACTTCGTATAGGGTAGCTTGAAAGTGTTAGGATAATAAGACATCACAAGTATTGTGAAGACTTGAAGATGTGAAGAAGCAAGGAGCTACAACGACAATAATCATCCTTCAACTTGAGGTTAATGATATTTGACTTGAACTGTTGTATTCCCTAACGTATCTTTCAAGTCGTGCATATTAAAAACAAAACTGCGAAGTATAATTGAACTCTAGATAGACATATTATTAAGGAATACAATACGAGGTTTACTGCGTAACCATTAAACTTTGTAGATAAGACATCGCCATACTCATTTGAATGCTATTGTGATTATGTATGGGTATGAGGTGAGGATTTCATCCTAGGGAACAATGTTTTACATGTGTTCTAAGGAAGTAGGTTCATAAACTTGTTTGTGATCCGAAAAGGAAATTGCAAGGCGTTATTGGTTTTGTTATTGATTGCATATCTTATGAACAACCAATATGTGTGATTGAGTATAACCGTTCACGACTTGTTTGTGTTCTTGGTAGAACTATTCACAAAGGCCTGACTTATGTATTGGTATGACTTTTATTAGTGAAACCGATCTTAAGTAATCACCTGAGATGGTATGATCGGGTTTGTGATTTTATGTCTGACCAAATATGGGAAAGGGGAACCGATCCTAGTAAGAGGTGCATTACATCACAAAGGGGAACCGATCCTTGTATGCGGTGCAACAAGGTTTATAGCAGAAAGGGGAATCGATCCTATGAACATGTGCAACATGTTTTTAGGAAAAGGGGAACTGATCCTATGGACATGTGCAACACATATAAGTTAGATGCCATATATATGTGGGGAACCGATCCTAGTACCTAGTCAACCGAATTTTTGGAAAGCTAGTGTTACTATGCACAATACTCACATGGAAGGTAGAACCGAAACTTGTTTTGGTAGAACCGTTAAACCCATGATTGTGATTGAATGTTATTTGATCAATCACATAGTTCTTGAAAGTCAGATGAACCAATTATAGACTTGTTTGGAAGTGTGGAAAATCGATTTCAAGGTTGTAAGTGTGAAAGAGAACTTGCAAAGTAAGGATGTCGACATACTTTGAACACGTGCTATGAATGTTTATTTCTTTAATTGTTCAAAGTTATTCCTTAATAGCTAAGGGAAGAGAATCCCAGGATTGAAACATAAATAAGTTTAGAATATTTTAATTAAGGTAATTAACTTCATTTTCGGGAAAATAAGAATTAGTAATGTGCATTTACTAATTAGAGATTTTCTGGGAGATTTCGATCATTATTTTTGGACATAGCATTTCCAGGAATTATGGAAATCAAATTTGTGCTTTAATGAATATCTTGAGAATATTTTCGGTTTTGGAAATTCCTTGGCGTCCAAACTTCCTTGTCTATCAATACTTGAAGTTTGTCTTTCTAGCAAACTAATACTTCGTAACAACAAGCTTCCTCTTTGTTGTGTTGTTACTGGTGTAGCCGCCTATTCGGAGAGGAGAGTAACCTAATTAGGAGAAATATCTTACGTGCGCTCAGTTTAAAGTATTCTTTGGGATTGAGAAGCTCTAGCGTGTACCGTTGGCGGGAAACTAGATAATTGTGGTTTATCTTTTGTTTTCATTGATTTGATTGACTAACGGTGGTTGAACTTTGATTTCACCTAGTTTGTTTATGCTTGAGAATCTTCTCTTCTAATATAAGATTCGCTCAAACTAGTTCTGAGTTTCGACAGGGATCTTTAGACTGTTGTTAGTTCTAAAGACGATCTTGTGATAATACATTGTTAACAGACTCCGTTATATGCATGATTGATCAAAAGAGATTCAAGTGATTGTGTGCAGGTTATTATTGAAGATCTAAGAAGATTTGAAGACGAAGAAGATATTGAAGATTTCTGATTTGTGGGTTCATAATCTTTGGTGTGCAAAATACTTGTTTAAACAAAAGAGGATCCAATTAATAATCGGTTTATCCCTGTGATAAATTGGATTGATTAATTGAGTATATCGGCATCAACACAATTCTTTGGATTAATAGTGTTGTTGGCTTAATCTTAAACGATTACTTCGGTAATTGAATATAAGATAGATCTAAGGACCTGACGAAGGAGTTTATGTTAAGATAAACAGAAGAGCCTTTGTCCGACTCATAACACTTGGTTGAATAGAGTTGATACCAAACAAATTTATTGTTCCTTTACTGTTTGGAATACGAACCAAAGGAATTGTTCCAAGTACGTGACTTATTTATAAGTTGGAGGCGTGGGAATACAGACGAAACTAGGCGAACTATAGGTTTAGTTGCTTGGTCTCAACTATACGAAGTTAGGTATAATTTTGTGTAGCAGCATAATCCTGAGAGTATTCAATTCTGGACAAGGTCCCGGGTTTTTTTTGCATTTGCGGTTTCCTCGTTAATAAAATATTGCTGTGTCATTTACTTTATATTTACGCATTATAATTGTTTTATTATAATTAAAGTAAATTACACAAACGTGAATTCCTATTTACTTGTGTAGATGGGGAAAAACAGTTTGATGGTTTTGTAGGAAAGTGGAGAGTCGAGCGTGCTGTCGAGACTCCTCGACCGAGCGAACTGTTGAACCTCACGCAGATGCACCGCTGCAAAGGGGCTGCTTAGATTCGGGAAATCAATTTGTATGACTCCGGCCTAAACCAAGACAATGGCTGTTCCAGAGTCAGTTCGGTCGCAAAGAGGGAGATGGGTTGATCTGTAGGAGGGAAGCTGAGAGTTGTGTGGGATCAGTGATGATCAAGGATTGTGGGTGTGTTGAAGATTTCTGCAATATTGCTGAACTGCTGAAATTGAGTTCTGTGAATAAGTTTATATCGAGTTGTTTACGGATAATGATGATAACCGATGATTGATGATATCATGATGTCCTCGATTTAGACTTATTTTTTATTGCAAGAATGATGTACCAATGATCCCTGTAAGTGTGACGGTTTCTTGAGTGAAAGAGTGGGAAAGTGGGAGATCGTGGTAAAGTCAGTTTCATGTCGTGCGGAGACTTGACTGATCGTGCACCCACTACTTTGCTAACTTCTTCAACCGTTTACACGACTTACGCACATTTCTCGTTGTGGATGAATCCACGTTCCGTAGACCGCCAGACCAAAACCCTAAGTGATATCCCTCCATTTGTGACGTGATTGATATTTCACGAATCGTGGAGTCTGCAAGGCAGACGTGTATTAGTTGGTCAGTTGTTGTCTGATTTAGACTGTGAGTCTAGTTTTGTTGAATCGAGCATAAGTGGTGAATGCTCAGTGATTCATGGATTGAACATGTAGTTCTCTGAGATGTCAATGAATTATTGACTAGAGCGACTGAGCAAGTATTGCTCAACTCGACGAATTGCTGAATATTGAGAGTTTGTCGAGCAATTGAGAAAGTATTGCTCAATTCGACGAATTTGATAATTTTGGTGTGCAACTGAGCAAGTGTTGCTCAATTCAACAAAATACTGAATATTGATAATTTTACGTGCAATTGAGAAAGTGTTTCTCAATTCGAAAAACTACTGATGAATTACTGAACATTGATGGTTGGATCAATATTCGAGCAACTGAGAAAGTATTGCTCAATTCGACGAATTATTACTGGTGTCGCCATATTAATCAAAAATATTAATCAAAAATATTAATGAATTACCGAATATTATTAATTTGGATGTTGATTGCTGAGTCAACATTATTTTGTGTTTGAACTTTCTCAGAATGGTGATTCGTGGAGCGTTTGTTCGAAACCCTAATTTTTATCAATCCTTCATCAATTGGTGAAAATTGCTGAAAATTGATCATGAGTGAGAATGGACCGACCACATGGGATGATGACATGGGTGCCCAGTGCTCGAGTGAGCACGCACTAGGGTTCTCAGTTTGAGAGTTGGTGAAAGAACGATGATTAAATGCAGGTTTCTTCATTTATTGAAATTTGCTGGATTCAACATTAGGTGATAAAACCTAGGTATGAGAGATAAGGACCGACCAAGAGAGCATGGGACCGGATCTTGGTGGTCACGGGACCATTTGTTGGTCATTTGGAGAATCCCCCAGTTGGTTGGAGAGAGTTCGGGCCAAATATGAGGAATTGAGCAAATTAGGTCAGAATTATGAAAACATGTGAGATCGGCTTTGTGAAAGACCTAGGAATGACTCTGGTCGGTCATGAAGGCATGCACATGTTTCCGTGGTGTCCGTGTTTCCATACTGAGAGTTTCAGAATTTTCTGATGCGCGTTCGAGCAACATAGTGAATTTTCAGAAGAGTTTCATCTTGACTGAGAATTCTCGATTTTTGTTGGAATGAGCATGTATCCTCAATTCATCAATATTTTGAGAATATTAAAATAAAAGTGTTTTAATATTTAAAATTGCCGTGAGGGGATATCCAGTCGTGTGACTATGTTGGCTTTTGGTTTTTCGTGATTTGAGCAATATTCGAGAAAATATGGAGAAATCATGAACTTTGCTCAAACCCCAGGAGTTTCATGAATTAAGGAAAATAATAATTATGAAAGATTAGGGATTGCAAGGTGTGAGACCGTCCATGTCTAGGGAACGGCCGGCCGGCTAGATTGCCCGGTCCCGCACACCTTTCCCTATTTTATTATTTTTCATGAATCCTTGAAGTTATGGAGAATCCTTGAAGTTATGGAGAATCCACGAGTTTTTGTTGAAACGGAGGAGTTTCGTGAGATTAGGGAATAATAATTATAAAAAGCTAAGAATTGTGAGGTGTGGGACTGGCCACGGCTTAGGCATGGCCGGCCGGTTAGGTTGCCCAGTCCCGCACACCTCTCCTTATTTTATAATATTAATTCGTGAATCTACCGAGTTATGGAGAATTCACGAGTTTTTCAAAAACAAGGAAAGTTGCTAAAACCAATGAGTTTTCGTGAGTTCACGAAATAATAAAAAATAAGGAAAATAATGGGAGAGGCACAGACCGACCATGGCTAGGGCACGGCCGGACGGCCGGTTGGTGGGCCCGGCCCTGTGCGTCTCTTATTATTTTATTAATATTTATTGTTTTCTCCTGTTTTGCGAAGGATTCCTCATTATTTCATATTTTTGGACACTCGTTCGTGCATCCGGGTGATCAGTCGTGCATCATTGACGAGTACACTCGCACCATTTTTGTGGAGCTTACTCAGTGATGGTCCAGATGCCCGGTTGTTGAGTATCTATTACTAATCTATGAATTCAGTGGAGAATAATCCATGAAACTGAGTAATAAAAATGAATAGTTGTTCATTATTAATTCGCAGGATCAGCTGTGGATTCGACTACGAATTCATAATAATAAAACAAGCATTACCATCCTATGTGATCGTGGATTCGACCATAGAATCGGGGTGATTAAGATTATCTATTACCATTTTATGAGATCAGTGGATTCGATCATGAAATCGGAGTAATGAGATAGCACAGTTGTTTTATTTCCATTCTATGAGATCAAGCCGTGGATTCGACCATGGAATATGAGCAATTGTTATTGCCATTCCATGGGATCAAGCCGTGGATTCGACCATGGAATAGAAGCAATTGTTATTTCCATTCCATGGGATCAGGCTGTGGATTCGACCATGGAATAGGAGCAATAATAGATTATTCTGGGAATTCAATAGTGAATGTCACGGCAGGATTAATCTATTACAGAAAAGATATTAACCAGTTAAAGCGTCACATCTATTCTGAATGATGCATAGTCAGGGATTCACGATGTTGTTTACGACCTGAAGGCGTTAGTGTTCTCAATCTACGGAGAACCACCTGAATCTATGTACAGTCTCTCCACATAATCAGGGAACGGTAAGTGTCACCAACGTCCTGAAGGCGTCCGCCGCCCAACTATTCTTCTATGTGGAGGTGGGTCTCTCTCCCGCAGTCAGGGAACAATGTGTATCACCGACGTCCTGAAGGCGTTAAGCTCTCAATATACGGAGAACCGCCCAAATAATTTATTCTGCATAGAGGTCTCGACGAAATGCCAGGGATCGAATGCTCATCTGGTGGAGGCTTTTCGAAAACATATTCATCATGGCTTCGTAAAATATGAATCGTTGCATGTCTCAAAGCCGTGTCAAAACATGCCTCATGATTTTACGGTTTTTGCCCTTTGTTGAAAATTCACTATCTACATTAAGTCCCCTGCTTAGTGAGGAACAGTCATGTTCCGCAGTAAGCATTAAATGGTGATATTCAGTCGACGAGATAAGTGGTTGAACTCGGTCTACAAAGGTATCGTCAGAATCCTCGATTTGCTCCAATGGTGTCATGTATGAGCAAATGTTTGGGTGAGGACCCTGATGGTATGATAGAGTATGATTCCGTGAGCACGGAGATGAAGCATCGCTGATTTGGTCTGTTGAAAGTCCAGTTTTGGTCAGTTTAACGTTTATGGGCTCGGCCAAAAAAAAAAGGAAATCCTTGTTTTAGGAACAGACGTTCGTTCGTTAGTTTAAGAAACAAACAAAATAGACCTGAGTCTAATGACATAAAATTTTGTCTATGAGCTTTCATGAAAAATTTTATTTTTGAAAATATGCTCTTGTTTCAAAGACGGATGCTCGCACAAGGGAGCAAAATATATATATTTTCAAATTTACGTGAGTTTCACGTTAAAAATATTTTCTGTAAAATCAATGTTTTGATTTTGAACAACTGTTGAAAGTAGAGAATCATACATGGTGAAATAATGTCTGAGTTTTCACAATTATAGAATGGACGTTTGTCCAATTTTGGAAAATCAGTGGATGATCACACAGTAAAATTTACGTGGGTTGTTCACGGTTTTATGAAAATCAATTTATGATTTTTGAGCAATTTCTGAAAGCAAACAATTGTATATGTGATGAAATAATGTATGTATGAGTTTGGTGATTTTATAGTGTATGCACACATGTAGAAAATCAGCGAATGTTCACATGAAAGGTTATGTGAACTATTCATAGTTTTGTGAAAAGTCAGTGTTGACTTTAGATTGATAAGTTTTTCTCGTCTTCGCAGGTTTGAAGGAGTGAGCAAGTTTTCGAAGTTTCGTGTCATCACTAAAGTCTAGTGAAATCGTAAAATAGGTAAGAGTTGGGGATTACCATTTTTGCAGACGCTGATATGAGCATCTCTATTCCATGATTCATTGTTTTGTTGAATCCTGCGCGTTGTATGAATGATGCGCTGAATGTTATGCATCTGTCACAACCACTTTGCAAGAATGACTGACTCCCATGATGACACTTTCGAAGACGATGTTTCCAGGGATGACATCTCTACATACGAAACTTTAAGAAATGGTACTCCTGGGACCTCTGAGTGATGGTGAGAGATCCTTCATACCGAGTTGTACTTCTGGTTATTTTATTAGCTTTACCGCGGGATGATCGTATAGTGAAATCCCGGATCAATGTAGACTCCATGGAAATGGAAGAAAGTCTACGGGAGCGAAGAACCCAGAAGTAAGGACTACAAGAGGTTAGCAAATGACGTGCAGTCCCCAACCGTTTTTTGGTGAGTTGTTAGCGCTCCTTGTGTCATGAATTTGACCATGCAATTAGGATCACGAGACCAAGGTTTGTTATTTCTTTTCAGACTTTTGCTCCATCGATTGACGGTCTTCAACTTTTTCCCCGGCAAAATTCAGGAATCCAGCACTGATGAAGAAGTCGATGTAAGTATCTTTTTTGTGCACATCTCCTTGAATGAAATAATAATAATTGTTGTTGATGAATCCAGGAAGAAATCATTGTAGATAAGAAGCATGTTGATGAAGCGTGCTCTTATTTGGGACATGGGAATATGGAGAATTCTCGAAATCCCGAACCGAATGGAGATAACGGCGTTGCCAATGGAGATCCCCGTATTGCCGAGCCTTCAAATGATTTAGTGACTCCCTTAGTAAGTATATCTCCTGTAATTTCTTCATAGAAGTATGAAATTCTTGATTTGTGAATGAATGAATGAGAATCCATGTAAATTTATGGATAACTTTGCAGAAATACGTCACCAGAAAATTTCAGACTTCAGATTTTATTAGAAACGTTGTAGAATCCTTGTCCGAAGTCGTATTTTCGCGGTCTGCTTATGTATCTTCAAGCACAGAAAATTTCCAAGCTTTAGCAGAGAAGATTTTTGAATTTTGAACATTTTTAGGGCCTGAAAAAGGCGAAATAGTGAACTTCCAGGAGACATTCAGAACTTTTCCAGGTTGCATGTTGTCCGATGTTTTGGCCACATATGTTAGCTAGTTCATCCGATTGCTATGAAATTTTGATATGTTGTATACAACATCTATACGAAGAGAATGGTATATGACACAACCTTAAATTCCTTACCAATTGCTCCCAGTTCGTCGTTTAATATAGGGAAGTGTAGAATCTCTTCAGATGAGCTTGTCTGAAAAACGTGTTTCATGGCTTCTACACTATTTGCTCATGTTTTAGATGCATAGTAAAGAACTTAGATGATGTTAGTTCACTTACATGCTGGATTTTATGGTTGTGTTGGGTTTCCACGCTTGAATCATTCTAATCCCATGTGATCTTCACATTAGGTGCCAAATGCTGAAGTTAGGAATAATGGATCCAACAATGATGACTTGAGCAACCATGGAGCCGTTGATAATGAGACCTCCATCCATGTACCTCAAGGTCATGTAACACTTGTTGTTGATGCCGTGTAGGCGACTGAAACTCCAATTGTGCGTGAGATGGTGGAACCCGAATCGAGAATGGAAGAAGATGCTCCAACCGAAGTCGTTCCTATGATTGCTGACGCTGTTCCAGCGACTGAGAACCGGATAATAGTGCATGAGTATCCCAACGCAGGGACTGATTTTACTCCTACATTTGGTGAGATACTCCCATATCACAGGTTTCTTGGTGGATTTAGCGTTCCCATTGGATATGCTGCTATGTACAAGAAACCGTGGAAGGTGTATGGACACATCGTCATTACCAAGGATCCGGAGCATAGCTATTTCTTGACGAGGCAAGTAGAAGTCATCTTGCGTGTTATAAATGATATTCGTATCACAGCTAGAAATACTGTCACCCGGGATGTACTCTTTGATTGGTAGTACAACTTGAAGAAAGCCGAAGAACTTGTCTTCAATCTGAAGTGGCTTCGTCAAAAGATTGATGCTATCAAGAAAGCAGTGGAAGGTGACACTCCTTTCACCACCAGTGATGCCGTGTTCAAGAAGATGGATGAATCTACTGAGCTGACCAAGAAGCTGGAGGCGGAGAAATCTGCTTTGCAAGTTTTGGAGGATGCAGAAAAGCATAAATCTTATTTTGTTGTCTTTCTTTAGTTTTCTTTCCATGATATCTTGAACCTTGGACTTCTGAGAGATGCGAGGTTTTATTTTGGTTTTGATTTCTTGATTGGTTTTGGATTGTGAAATCGATCGTCTTGACCAGTGGATCGTCAGTCCCCAGTATTTTGTTAAGTCTCTCCCTTTCGTTTTCCCTTCTTCTGGTGAGACCTAGATAGAGGACCCAGGTAGAAAAATTGATGTAAAGACCTAGGTGGTCGAAGTTGGAGGTACCTTGATAAAGGATTTAGCGGAAGGACCTGGTGGACATCGATCGACTGTGGAGGTTATGAATCTCGTCTAATAATTGCTTCTTGCATGTTGTATGCTCTAGAAGCTGTAGGAAGCTCATACGATATCGGAATTCGATGCTTGACCCCAAATTTTGAAGCTAAGAGACTGAGTTATCACATGAGCAAAGAATCACTCAATTTGGAGTTGCAGAGATCAGCCAACTAAGCGTGCACATTTGTAATTTGTAATCCCGTACAAATTTTTCAGATGTCGTAGACCTTACGGTAAAAGCCATATATTTCAGCTCATATGCCCGATTGATGCGCCCTTTTGGTATGTTGTAGAAGAAACATAGAAGAACATTCTTCGTTGAGGAAGTATTGTCCCATTCCTCACCCATTGGTACGTTTTTGTAAACCCATGGCCTGGAGCATGTCGTATCTCACTTGTAGAGGCGATGAAAACATCTTGTAGAAGATTTTGGTTTTGTTCCCGTATGCCGGGCAAGCTTTGGGAAGATGTTCGTGTTAGCATGTTTTCATGTTTACATATCTTGATATGAATCATTAGGGCTTGAAGAAGCATGATCCATAGAGAATGGATAGTTGATGAAGCCGGATGTTGCGCCCGAGAGTGATGTTGAGATTACAACTGGAAGTTCTCCATAAATTCTTGTTGATGCTGAGACCATGAATACAGTTCCTCCACATGCTGATGTCGATACTATGATTGGAGTTGATACAGAGACCGAAGATGATAGTCTTTGCTCTTCCATACAGTAAGCATGCACGAACTAATTGGTGAGTTGAGCATTCCTAATATGAAGGTGTATTAGGATTTCAACCCAAATCCTCCTATTATGACTTTACTGTGAAGTGGCTTCGTCATGGAATCGATGTTGTTGTGCGGTAGATAGCAGCAGCAGTCTTCATTCTGGATATGATTGGTGAAGAGAGGAAGTTCCCCAGTCGTGCAGGGGCTTTTGATGTAGAGAGGTTCCGTTTGACGACGTTTCATGGAATCACATTAGGTTGCAATGACTTGTTATTTGGATAACATTTTTTGAAATATATTGAATTGATATTTCCAATAAAATCAAGTCCCCAGTGCATCCCTCATTCACTTAGCAGAGTTGAAGGAGTTTGTAGCATCCATTGATGAATGGTGTTGCATCTAATTCAGAAGTCTTATCATGGGATAGTGAAGGCTTATCGATTGTAATTCAGCTATACTTTGATCATGTCGGTGTTGAACCGGTGTGTCACGTCGAGATATTGTGCTGAAGCTAGAGGCGTTATTATTGAAGGTGTACTCTTTGATTGGGAGTACAATTCGAAGGCTTCTTATGTGCTTGAGCGCTGAAGCGTCGAATGTCTTATGCTTGATCGTCTCGGCTCCGTGTATCTTCTGTCGATTCAGCATTCCGCTGCGAGGGATTCAACACTTGTGCAGACATCAGAGATTTCTGATTTTGTGGCACTCGTGGACATTCCTGCAAGTCTATGGAGAAATTCCCAAAGTGTTCTTTGCCATGCTTTCGTCATCTCTCAGTGGTGAATGTCACGGTGAGATGCTCGATTCGAAGCGGTGTCAGGTTCAACCACTTGGTAAAATATTGCTGGAGTGAGATTACCCACTCATAACGTCTTGTAATAGCAGAGATGCTAGCTGAATTGAGTCCCCATGCTAGAATAACATGTAAGGGAATGAAATACATAGACATGGAAGGAATGAGACTTGCCTGAATGCGAAACATCTTGATGAATTTCTATGTATCTTTTGCAGGTTATTGTTTCAACCTCGTCATAGTTCGAATTTCCTCCAAGTGTTCTGATGATGGAACGTCCGCCAAATCTTCTGGATCAGAACTTTATTTGTTGGAGAGATGTGCAACAAAAGACACTTTGTTTGTAGTCATGTTTTCAGCACGGGTCCATGTTATCGCGTCATATCTTGGATTTTCCTGATTATGTGAAACTTGTTATATGTTCAGGTTGAACGTATTTTCACCTTGAGAGTGATGTAGACATAAGCATCTCTGAGCGTTCCTTCATGGTCTCTGATTGAGATGGGTGCATGAGTAGCTTCTTGTCGACTGATGCCTGTGACTCTGAGGGATTTCAGTGGAATGCTGTTGATGATGGTGTCAGCGTCGATCAACATTCTTCTGAATTCATTTACTCTAAGATGGACTGTGGTAAGAATTCCCCAGTCATGCATCTCCTTGTCTGTGGTGGGAGGTTCTGGAGGCACTTCTAGGATATGGGTCAAAGCTGTGAACATGTCTCCCTTTTGAGCCTTTGACAGATAAAGCAATTCGCATACATGCCTGACTGAACTGCTTCTTTGACTGGTTGTTCGGAGATTGTGAAAGTTCTGACTGAAAGAGGGTCTCGGTGTACTATTTCAGTCCCCAAGTTAAGTTCCCCAGATCCAACTTTTTCCTTGCATATGCGCTTCAAGATCCTGCAGTCGCTGGTGGGATGATTGACGAACCTATGGAAACGGTAGTAGTGAGGGTTCTGATGAGTGCCAAATATTGTATATTTTTATCCCTTTTTGTTGGCATTTTAACTCATCTTTTATGCATTAATTCTACATTTTATCCCATATTCTGTATTTTCATTGTTTTCAAGAATAAATATTTTTATTAATTAATTTTGCATTTTTAGGTAATAAATAAAGTTCGGATGAGTCGCGGAGCGAAAAGAGCAGAAAAGTAGTGAAAAGCCGGGAGAAATTACGCAAGGAAGCCGCGAAGAATGGTGCGCACAACCTCATTTTCTACACACAAAAGCGCCTCCGTTCTCAGCCGTCAGATCAGTTACCAGAAGCATCCGATGGTCGCTCCTTCATAGAGCATCAAAATCTGAAGTCTCTGCCAAGCACCACAGCGCTGAAATTCCAAGCCTTCAGATTAGATGGTAGTTGAATCCAACGTCGCTCCCTTGCTGTTCATCAACGTTTGATATCTCCGCCTTACACTACAACACCTAACCCCATCTAGAGCCGTTAACTTCGTTGTATAAAAAAATCCAGCGGTCGCTACAAGCTTCACTTCATCTCACCGTCCGATTGATCTTTCATCTCCCTATCCCACGACTCAGCGTCACAGAACATCAAAATTGGATGAAGCCGCCTCACACCCTAGCGACCGAACCCATCCACCTAACCAAACACCCTTCTCTCCCAAACCATCGAACCCTTTCTTCTCCGCCATTACCCTGCTGCAGAACCACCTTCCTCACCTGCCGCACCACCATCATCACCACCTCTCCCTGACGCCCCCAAATCACTCCACTATTTTCTCCCCAAATCACTCTACCTATACCCATCATCACTATCACGTTTTACATCAACTAATCTCCTCAATTTCTCATCTCTGCCGACTGAAACCCTAGGTGAGAAATTGAAGATATAAGTTGATGTTAGAGCAGCAATTGGAGGGGGAGATGACTCAGGAAGAGAAATAGAAGGATGGGTCGACGAGATGGAGCGAGAATTTCATCAACAGTAGGTAATTGGCAAAACCTAATTTTACTGACTTTGGGGAAAATTGGGGGAAAAGCTAATTTTGTGTAATGGGTATAAATTGGTGTTGGGGGAAGCATTAGGAAGACACTATTTACCTCTCTGGACTAGCCAGTAGAGAATTGGTTCAAATTTTATTTTTCAGTGTTCTTCTCAGTTAACAGTGCAAGTTGCTTATGTGTTGAATTATCTGATATGTGCTAGTTATGTATGAATTATCTATGTTAGTGTATGCATGTTGTCACTTCATGGTTAGCATGAGCTAATCATCTTCAGGCCAAGGCTCAGTGAAGCCTTGTGCACTGTCAAGTGTGAATGAGCTAGTTGGTTACTTCCTGTTGCTGTGTTGTGAATGTGTATTTGAGAGAGGCCAATGCTCATAGAGCCTGTGATTGGCTGTACTGTCAAAAGACAGCCAATGCTAGGGGTAGACTAGTGAGCAAGTTGGTGTTCTTTCATTTCTAGTTGTATGCTTAGGAATGAACTTAACCTAGACCATGTCACTTGATTAGGATACAAGGTGGATCATATGCCTTGGCTTACCACCACTACTAGATTAGGAATTTTCAGAAAAATCGGTTTGACAATATGGGTACAAACCAAATCTAGGTTAAGTTCCTAATCTAGTGTTTTGCACATGTCACGTTTGATGGAATCTGAGCTCATATTTTGTCCTTAGGTTTTGTAGGCACACCTCTGGTAAACCTTCACGAGACTTCAACTCGTCCACTAGGGACACTTAGTGGTTTAAAAGGCTTAGTGCATACGCTAAATGCATTCGAGAGACCAGCGACAGTGGTATAGTTAGGATTTCCTTAGTTTTGTTTTACTTGAGGACAAGTAAAATTCAGGTTTGGGGGTATTTGATGAGTGCCAAATATTGTATATATTTATCCCTTTTTGTTGGCATTTTAACTCACCTTTTGTGCATTAATTCTACATTTTATCCCATATTCTGTATTTTCATTGTTTTCAAGAATAAATATTTTTATTAATTAATTTTGCATTTTTAGGTAATAAATAAAGTTCGGATGAGTCGCGGAGCGAAAAGAGCAGAAAAGTAGTGAAAAGCCGGGAGAAATTACGCAAGGAAGCCGCGAAGAATGGTGCGCACAACCTCATTTTCTACACACAAAAGCGCCTCCGTTCTCAGCCGTCAGATCAGTTACCAGAAGCATCCGATGGTCGCTCCTTCATAGAGCATCAAAATCTGAAGTCTCTGCCAAGCACCACAGCGCTGAAATTCCAAGCCTTCAGATTAGATGGTAGTTGAATCCAACGTCGCTCCCTTGCTGTTCATCAACGTTTGATATCTCCGCCTTACACTACAACACCTAACCCCATCTAGAGCCGTTAACTTCGTTGTATAAAAAAATCCAGCGGTCGCTACAAGCTTCACTTCATCTCACCGTCCGATTGATCTTTCATCTCCCTATCCCACGGCTCAGCGTCACAGAACATCAAAATTGGATGAAGCCGCCTCACACCCTAGCGACCGAACCCATCCACCTAACCAAACACCCTTCTCTCCCAAACCATCGAACCCTTTCTTCTCCGCCATTACCCTGCTGCAGAACCACCTTCCTCACCTGCCGCACCACCATCATCACCACCTCTCCCTGACGCCCCCAAATCACTCCACTATTTTCTCCCCAAATCACTCTACCTATACCCATCATCACTATCACGTTTTACATCAACTAATCTCCTCAATTTCTCATCTCTGCCGACTGAAACCCTAGGTGAGAAATTGAAGATATAAGTTGATGTTAGAGCAGCAATTGGAGGGGGAGATGACTCAGGAAGAGAAATAGAAGGATGGGTCGACGAGATGGAGCGAGAATTTCATCAACAGTAGGTAATTGGCAAAACCTAATTTTACTGACTTTGGGGAAAATTGGGGGAAAAGCTAATTTTGTGTAATGGGTATAAATTGGTGTTGGGGGAAGCATTAGGAAGACACTATTTACCTCTCTGGACTAGCCAGTAGAGAATTGGTTCAAATTTTATTTTTCAGTGTTCTTCTCAGTTAACAGTGCAAGTTGCTTATGTGTTGAATTATCTGATATGTGCTAGTTATGTATGACTTATCTATGTTAGTGTATGCATGTTGTCACTTCATGGTTAGCATGAGCTAATCATCTTCAGGCCAAGGCTCAGTGAAGCCTTGTGCACTGTCAAGTGTGAATGAGCTAGTTGGTTACTTCCTGTTGCTGTGTTGTGAATGTGTATTTGAGAGAGGCCAATGCTCATAGAGCCTGTGATTGGCTGTACTGTCAAAAGACAGCCAATGCTAGGGGTAGACTAGTGAGCAAGTTGGTGTTCTTTCATTTCTAGTTGTATGCTTAGGAATGAACTTAACCTAGACCATGTCACTTGATTAGGATACAAGGTGGATCATATGCCTTGGCTTACCACCACTTCTCTTTCAGTCAATCTTAATTTCAGTCACTTTTAATTTCAGTCCTGTATGCTTGTATTTCAGTTACTTTTCTTGCCTTTCGTTTTCTTGCATTTTGTAGCTATTGTGCACTGAAGTCAGTGCACTGAACTCAACCTGCCCTTGGCTTCCAAGCCTTGGTTATTTGCTGCTTCTTTTAGCTGTTTCTTTGCTGCTTTACTTTCCAAGCCTTGGTTCATATCAGTTACATGTTTAGCTCACTGCCATAGTGCATTGCCACTCTTATTAGTCTAGGAAAACTTCTCATATGCTCCTCTCCCTGTGGACAAACCCCTACTCACTCTTATATTATAAATCTTGACCTTGTATACTTGCAAGCTTTTGTGTGTCTTTGCATTTCACACCAAGTTTTTGGCGCCGCTGCCGGGGAGCTGGCTGCCATATTTTTTGAAGTTTTCAGAGTCTGCTGCTGTTGTTGGCCCTGCCAAGTTGCTGCTGTTGCTGTTGCTTGCTGCCAACTGAAGCTGCCTAGCTGCTGCTGCAACTGCAAGTGTTGCTCTGCTGCTGCCAACTGCTGAGCTGCTGCCAAGCTTGCTGCTGCTGCTGCTCTGCTGGTGCTGTTGCTGCCAAGCTGTTGCTGTTGCCAAGTTGCTGCCAACTGCTGCCAACTGCTGCTGCTGGGCCTGTGCAACTTCCTTTGAACTGGGCTTGAACCAACTGAGCTGGGCTCAGTAACCTTAACTGTTCTTGGGCTTGCAACTTCAGCTGGGCTCCGTTGCTGCTGCTGCTGGGCCCTGCTACACTTGCTGCTGCTGGGCTTGGACGTGAGCTGCTAGGACGATCCTAAAGCCCAACTGGGCCTTGCAACTAAAAGGGGACTAAAAGCCTATTTTTGGGCTTCCCTCCAAAAACAAGTAAGCCTAACCCATGAGTTAACCCACTTGGGCCTCATTTAAATTCAAATTTGGGCTTGTAATAATTTATTTAATTATTTATTTTGGGTTTGTAATAATTTTTTATTTTCTTTTTCTTTTTTTTATATTTGGGATTGTAATAATTTTTTATTTTCTTTTTTGTTTTTCTTTATTTTTCTTTTATTTTTCTTTTTTCTTTTATG
>NC_039367.1:21765402-21765561 GCF_003573695.1 Papaver somniferum | reverse complement strand
TGTTGTCACTTCATGGTTAGCATGAGCTAATCATCTTCAGGCCAAGGCTCAGTGAAGCCTTGTGCACTGTCAAGTGTGAATGAGCTAGTTGGTTACTTCCTGTTGCTGTGTTGTGAATGTGTATTTGAGAGAGGCCAATGCTCATAGAGCCTGTGATTG